>NC_059487.1:17121057-17252735 GCF_018139145.2 Gymnogyps californianus | reverse complement strand
GCAGCGCGGCCCTGCAGCAGCAGCAGTATGTTCCCGCCCGGCGGCCGCCGCTACCGGGGGGACATATCCCGGCGTGCACCGCTCCTCTCCGGGGGAGTGTATCCCGGCGTGCCCCGCTCCCTGCCAGGGACGCCACCAATCACCGTGGGGTGCGCCATGACGTCAGGCGCCGCTCGGTGCCCTCTGCCGGCTGGGCGCGCCCCCGCCACCACCCGCCGGTCCCGGCCCATGGCTGCCGGGCGGCGGCGGCACCGGAGGGCTCGGGCGCTGTACAACGCAGAGGGCCGGGGACCACCGGGAGCTCCCCTCTGCCATCACACATCTCCTCGGTGCCCGCGTTACCCGGAGCAGGCGGGGGGAGCCGGCTCCTTCCCGGCCGCCTCCCCCGGTGCCGGTGACCGAGCCCAGGCAGCCAGGATCGCCGCCAGCGCGGAGCTGCGCTCCTCCAGCTCCTCGCCCTCGCACTGCATCAGCAGGTTGGCCAGCTCTAGGCTGAGGGACCGGACTCTCTCCCCCCTGCCCTCCGGCCGGCCGCCCGCCGAGCCCCCGCCGCAGCCCGGGGGCTGGCCCCGGGGACCGGGAGGTGCTGGTACCTCCTCTGCCAGCGCCTGCACACCATGCCTTCCTCCACACATCCCCGGTGCACCTGCAGCACGGCCAGGATGTGCCTGCAGGGGAGCCGGTAGCGGCGGTGGAAGCAGCAGCTGCAGCTCCGGCAGTCCCGGCTCACCCGGTGCGCGTCTTCCAGCAGCCGAACGGCGAGGCTGCCCGGTGCGGGGCTGAGCAGCTGGGTGGACGTCTGCACCACCTCCCACTCCTTCAGGCACAGCCAGGAGCCCAGGTCTGTGCAGCTCTCCCGGAGCGTGGCCAGCATGCAGCCCGTCCCCTGCCGCAGCAGCCTGCCCAGCGGGCTCAGCAAGAGCCGGAGAGCCAGAAACGGGGCCTGGTTCTGCTGCAGCACCGGCACGCGCGTCAGGCTTCTCCTGGAGGCTGCTCCAACTGTCCTCCTCGGCGCTCGAGAAACCCCGGTTCAGGCTTTCCAAGCCTCCAGAATCAAGGCAGTCTGCACACTCCAGACAACGAAGAACGCTCGCCTCCAAGGACGGCTGCTGGCCAAAGAGACTGGATATTCGGTGCGTGACGAGGTCCAGGCTGTCCATGTGCACGCCGCAGAAGCGCAGACCTTTCTCTGCGTGCATGCACCACAGCAGCTCGCAGGAGAACCAGTTGGCTCGCAGGTAGTCGTACAGCTCCGGGCTGACCACGCGCTTCACCAGCTGGGACAGGGCATCCAGACTCGCAGCCGAAGGGGAAAACATGGCCTTCTGCAAGGCCAGCGTCAAGTTCTGCCTGAAGGAAGAGGAGATTTCCGCTTCCTTCACCTTCTTCTCGAGCAGTCGGACAGTGTGATAGACAGAAAGGAGCACCTGGGCGGAGGGAAAGAGCTCGTGGAGAATGGCTTTGTGAAAGAAGGACACGTCCATGAAAACAGCCTGGACCTTTTGCCACTCGGGGTTGAACTCCTTGAAGACAGTCAGCATTTTCCTGACGCTGTCTCCTGTGTCATCCTTCAGCAGCGACAAGTGCACCACTTTCCCCACTCGCTCCTTACTCTCTACAAGGAAAGCGTAGAGAACATGTCCCCCCTCGCTCGGCGCCCGGTGCAGCAGGAGGCTCTCGGGGAACTGCATAAACGAGCTCTTCATCTTGCTGGTCTGGAAGCTGAGTCTGTCCAGGCCGTGGTCGCTGTCTGCGCTAATTGAGGCCAGCGAGCCCCTGTCCGCCCTCAGGAAGGTTTTCATGACCTCAGCAACCCTGACAAGCGCCGAGGCGTTTTCCTTTGCCGCCTCAGGGAGCGCGGGAGGCCTGAACGGAGCAGGCGCCCCGTCCACCGGTTGCCCCACAACCGCGTGCGAGTCCTCACCTGCCGCAGCGCCGCTGTCGGTCCCACCCGCCTGCTGCCGCTCACACGGTTTTGTTGCGGGGCCGTCGCGTGCCGCGGTGCTTGCCGTCGCAGCGGTGGCTCTGGTCAGGGAAAACACCGGGTCGGCATGGACATGGTCGCTGTTCAGTTCGCTGATCACAAGCTGGTCTATGTCCTCCTTATATTGCAACACAAAATAAGCCGGACACAAGCTGGGTTGCTGCTTTCTCTTCTTGCTGTATTTTTGGGTCCGGGCACAACCAAACTTCACCTGCATGAACCTGCAAACGTTGAGAAAGCATTAACAGGGGAAGCAATGGTGGCGTAGGCTGCCAGCATTTAGTTCAGACTTCTCTTGCATGCCAACTCTATGTTCAATTAGTGAGCACACAAAAAACGCATATGCCCATCAGACATGCGGGCTGGCTTCCTGCTCAGCGAAGCCTGGGGTAAGGAAGCTCAAATACAGGAGGAACAACGGAATCAAGAGTTACAACAGCCACGACCAGACACTACAAAGCAGCCCCAGCTCTTGTTCCCAATGGTGCCTCTGTTTCTGCTCTCCAGAAACACCGAAGCCATCAACAAAAACTTGAGACCTGTGTGTTTGTGTCTTACTCCCTTAAAGCACGTATCATTTCTGCAACTCCTCTGTGTCTGGAGGAGCAGGCTAGAACATAGCAAGAAAGGCTTCAAGGCATGAGATTAAACTATATTTTAAGAAGGCAAGGGGGAGCAGTTGCGTAACTGGAGAACAAAATGACCTTGCAGCCTTTGCGCACACATCCACCGACTTGGACGGGAATGAGACGGCGTCGCTAGGCCCGCTCAGATACGCGAAGGCTGCAGAATCGAGTGCTGCGAGAGGGAAACCTGACAACACCTTTCCACTGCAGCGAGGTAAAGGCAGCTGGGGAACGCTAACAGACGCCAATATTTAACGTCTTGCAACTTGAGCGGAAAAAGGCAGGAGCTGTAGTAAGCCAGCAACGTCCCAGAAGGATGACTTCAAAGATCAAAGCTACAGGTTTTGCTGCAAGAGGCGGAGAGAATTGTCGACCCAAAAGGCAGAGTAAAACAGGGCTAAGGAGCAGACACAGGACAGCGGAGTGCTGGCAGGGAAGGAGGGGGGAAGGAGGCACAGCTAGGCAGTGAGGGGGGGTAGAAGTGACACAAGAACGGTCGAGACTATGAAAACAGCAAGCGTGTGACATAACCAACAGCGTCCCTCTCTGCAGGTGTGTTACACTGTCCGGATCAACCCTTCTGAAGTCACGAACAGCCTGCTTATAAAAGCATTCAACCAGGTACAGACAAGGGCTTGCTCCCCGTGGAAGAGCGCTGGTTTGGGGGTCGAGAGCTGGCTGCTGGCTCTGCCTGCGGCGTGCAGCACTGCAGGCAGGGCGCTCCTGCGTCTGCCCCTTCCCCGAGCCTGCGTGGGGCCTTCCCCGGGGAGCACCGAACCCCCCCCCCCCCGCGAACACCGCCGGGCCCACCACCCTGCCTCAGGGACTGCTGCTGCGGGGCATCGAGACAGCCGGGCCTGCCGGGGCAGGGCCACGCACCGGGGTGCCGCGCAGCGACCTGGGGCCGCGGCAGCCTTACATGACATCCTCGCGGACGGCGGTGCCGTGCTGCCGGTTGTGGCAGCGGACGGAGACGCAGCTCCGCAGGCCGTAGCGGCACCCCTGCGCCAGCTTGTAGGCGCGGAAGCGCTCCCTGAAGTCCTCGTAGCTCCTGAAACGGGACCCCAGCTCCATGGCGGGCGCCGGGACGCCCGGCCCGGCCCGGCCCGGCGGCCTCTGCTCCCTGGGGAAGGAAACAGCCACCCCCGCCGCCTGTATTAAACCGGCTGGAGCACCGCCCACACCCTGAATATAGCCAATCGGAGGCGTTCTCTTCGGATTGGCAAGAGACGAGCCAACCAGCCCGGCGTTTTCTGCCACCACCCACATGACTGACGGCTCGACGGCCCAATCAGCTGGCGGCCCCCCCGCCCCGCGGGTGGGCGGTACTTCCCGCTCCCCCGCGCGCCGGCCGGATGTTGCCGCTGTCAGTGGCGCCGGTACCCGGTCGCTGAGGAGATGGCGGCTCCGGGCGACGCCGAGGGGGCTGGCGCGGGGCCGGTGGCGGGGCGGCCGCCGCCCGGGGACCTGCGGAGCGTGCTGATCACGAGCGTGCTGAACCTGGAGCGGCTGGAGCTCGACCTCTTCAGGTGCGCGGGGGCGCCGGGCCGCCGGGGCCGGGCCGCCCTCCCCGCCGCCCCTCACCGCCGCCGCCTTCTCCCCCCGCAGGGGCCGGCACCACTGGGTGCCCGCGACGCGGCGCCTCTTCGGCGGGCAGATCGTGGGCCAGGCCCTGGTGGCGGCCGCCCGCGCCGTTAGCCGCGACGAACAGGTCCACTCGCTGCACTGCTACTTCGTGCGGGCAGGTGGGCCGGGCCCGGGGGGAACCGGGCTGCGGGGAGCGGGGCCGAGCCGGTGAACCCCGGCGGCTGGGGGGCCGGGGTGGGAGGAGCAGGTCAGGGACCGGGCGGGAGGGGCCGGGCCGCTGATCCCAGGGTCGGGGGGTGCCCGGGGCTGAGAGCCGGCGGTGGGGCGGGGGACAGGGTGCTGGGGGCCGGGGAGGCTGGGGCTTATGGTGGGACTGGGGCCAGGCAGTGAATCCAGCGGCTGAGGGGCTGGGGAAGCCGGGGCTGAGGCCCGCAGGGGCGGGCGGGTGCCGCCATGCCGGCCCCAGCGCAGCAGGGAGAGGGGGTGGGTGGCTCTGCCAGCTCAGGGCACAGCGGGCTCAGCCCGCCTGGCCCCAGTGCTCGGCCTCTGTAGGTTGGGTCCCCTCTGTGGTGCGTGGTGGCCCGACGGCAGAACGTCCCTTTTCTGTCCCAGGGGACCCCAAGGTGCCGGTGCTGTACGAGGTGGAGCGGACCCGTACAGGGAACAGCTTCTCTGTTCGTTCCGTAAAGGCCATCCAGCACGGAAAGCCGATCTTCACCTGCCAGGCCTCCTTCCAGCTCTCCCAGGAGAGCCCAGTGCAGCACCAGTTCACCATGCCTGCCGTACCACCCCCTGAGGAGCTGCTGACGCAAGAGGAGCTCATCCAGAAGTTCCTGCAGTGAGTGAGGTGGAAGGGGCATGCTGGGGATGCCCTTCTCTGCGGCGGGGGCTTAGGGAGGCACAGGGACTGGGGTGACTGCCTGAGGAGTTCCCAAATACGCCTGGGAGGGGAGTATAGAAGCAGGACAGGACAGGGCAGGAGCCGTGCCCCTCCTGCTGTTCTGTGTGGCCCTGGGTCCCTGGGCCGAAGCCGGTGCCAGCAGGACATGCCCCTGGCCTGCCTGGCGTGAACCTCACTTCTCCGTGTTGGTCTACAGGAATCCTAACTTGGCGGAGAGATACAGAAAGCATCTCAACAAGATTCAAGCCGAAGACGTGCCGATTGATATCAAACCCGTGAACCCACCAGATATATTCTGCTCGGAGCCGCAGGAGCCGAAGCAGCTCTTCTGGGTGCGAGCACGAGGCTACATAGGTGGGTCCCGCCGGGAGGGTGGTCCAGCTGCCTCACGAGCCGAGGGCTCGGGCTCAAGCTCGCGCTGTAGAGCATGCTCACGACGGAGCGGGCCGAGAGGGTTGTGATTCAGAGGCTGCCTGCGCCCCAAGCCTGCGGGGAAGCCTGGGGATTTCAAGGCTGAACTACAGGTGTGGGTGCCGGAACACGAAGCGATGCCCGTGTGCCGTGCTCAGCCACGGTGGGCTTTCCCCGGGGGGCACGGCAAGGGGAGCGGGTCTGAAATTGCATCTCAGCTCTGCTTGGCCGGCAGCTGACCCTCGGGGAAGCGGAGCTCTGGGGGCTTTGCCTCGCGCTACGCGCCCAGGCTTGTCCCACGGCCACCCCGCGGGGGACGAGCAGTGCCGGTTGCTTTGCAGGAGAGACTGACATGAAGGTGCACTGCTGCGTGGCCGCCTACATCTCCGACTACGCTTTCCTGGGCACGGCGCTGCTCCCGCACCGGCAGTACTGCATCAAGTTCATGGTGTCCCTTGACCATTCCATGTGGTTCCACGCGCCCTTCCGAGCGGACCACTGGATGCTGTACGAGTGCGAGAGCCCCTGGGCTGGTGAGTCTTCACCGCGTTCCCCCGGGGACCCGTGTGGCTAAGACCAGCCCTGCCCGTCCCGGCGGGCCGCGGTCTGACAGGCCCTCTCTGCAGGCGGGTGCCGGGGACTGGTGCAGGGACGGCTGTGGCGCAGGGACGGGGTCCTGGCTGTCACCTGCGCGCAGGAAGGAGTCATCAGGGTGGAGCAAACACCAAACCAGAGCAAGCTCTAGCTGAGGAATCCCCGTGGGCTGAGGCTCGGGCACGCCGAGGGAGGGACCCCGGGACCGAAACAGATGCGGGCAAGGTGGGACCTGGGCGGCAGCGGGAAGCAGCCTCGCAGGAGACCGGTCTGGATCCAGCGCTGTGGGCAGTGCTGGTGCCAGAGGTCCTCTGTGACGGATGAAGACCCGCAGAGGCATCCGCTGTGACCGACTGCCAGCTGCACGGCCTGGAACCGCACACTGCGATCATCCACCCTTCACCTGCCTTCAATAAAGCCGTCAGGTGCACAGCTGGGCTCCGTCCCCTGGCGTTTGTCCCCTTGGCCCCTGGGATTGCGCTCGCCCAAGGGAGCCTCTCCGGGCAGGGGGAGGGCGGGCAGCGCCGGGGGCACTGGGGGCCGGCTCTGCCCCCGCAGCAGGCTGGGTCGTAGGAGGGGAAAGTGCTACTGCGGCACACGTGGCTTCCCCTTCTCACTTCTCCTGCCTCCTTGTGCCCCGGTGCTCGTGTCAGTCGCTGCTTCTGCTCGCCCTCGGTCTCAGGAGAGGGCCCAGCCGCTGGGAGCCCGGGAAAGGGGCCGAGGCAGCTCCCACCGCAGCGTGGGGGGCTTGAGGCTTCCTGCTGACGGTGCCCTGGGGGAAGTGAAGCTGAACAGACACGGCAGGCGCCCTGCTCTTCCTCCCACCGAGACTTTATTCAATAAAGTCCTTTTTATTATACAAGTTCTACGGGAAGTTCCTGGCAAGAGCCCCAGACCCTGCCAGAAGCCTTCCCGTTCCCTTACGCAGTGCCAGTATGTCCCAGCTAAAGTCCCGTCCACTCTGGCAGCCCCCCACAGAGGGGGAGCCGGCTCCCGGCAGTGCCGGTGCGGGTGGCGAGCTAACGGACTAACCACAGACAAAGTGCAATTTTCGCGGCAGCTCCCGGGCGTGGGCCGTGCTGCCTGCGGGAGCGCAGCGCTGCCTCCCCACCCCATCCCCAACCCGCGGCATCGCCCTCGCTGCTGCCGGCCGCCCCGGGCACGAGCCCCACGCGGCCCCCTGCCCTCCTGCCAGCGCGGGCGCCAGCGGCGGGACGCTCACTCCAGAGGCTCCTTGATCAGGCACTCCTTCAGGGTGGGCTGCTGCTGCAGGGGCGGCCCGGCCTCCCGCAGGTCCTGCAGCCGGGCCTCCGAGCGCCGCTTGTCCTTGCCCACCTTCCAGGCCAGGTGGACGTGGGCCTGCAGGAAGGGCCCCAGCAGCGGGTGGCTGCCTTGGGCCTCCAGCAGCTGCAGCGCCTGCTCGCAGCAGCCGTGGGCCTCGCCGAGCTCGTCCAGCTCCTGGTGGCAGACGGCCAGCCCGGCCAGCGTCAGGAGGAAGCGGCCGGAGCCGCAGACCCCCAGCCGGTCCTGCAGCCGGTAGGCGTTGGCCCAGGTGGCCAGGGCCTCGCGGTACATGCCGGTGCAGGTCAGGCGCTGCGCGGCCTGCAGGTCCTGCAGGAAGAAGAACTCGAGGAACTCGGGGGAGCGGCGGATCTCGGCGATGGAGTGCAGGTGGGACAGGAACTGCTCGAAGGCTCGGCTCCGCTTGGCGATGGTCTCGGCGGTGAAGTTCCGGCGCAGCCTCTTCCTGGGGAAGGCGACGCCGGCCATGTCGCAGCCGAAGCGGCAGCGCAGGCGGCGGTTCAGCCGCTCGAAGTCCGAATAGCGCCGGGCGATGGTGGCGGGGGCCTTGTCGAAGCGGCCGGAGCGGATCAGGTAGATGGTGTAGAGCTGCGGGGGGAGCCGGCCGTCAGGGCGGTGCGGCGGGCGCGCTGCTCCCGCGGGGCCGGGCAGAGCCGGGTGTGCGGCCGCAGAGGGGCCACGGCGGGGTTTGCCCGGGCAGGAGGGAGCAGGCTGGGCTGCCGCAGCCGCAGCACCCGTTGGCGATAGTTACCTGAGGCTCATCTGAGCCGCCAGCACCATCCGAGCAGCACGGGGAAAGACAGAGAGAAATAAGCGCCAGCCCCGTGGGACCCCTGCCCCGGGAGGGAGCGGGACCCGCGCCCACCCCTGCGCCCACCCCGCGCCCGCCCAGCCCCGCCGGGCTCACTCACCACGTACTTGGAGGAGCGCTCGCTGACCACGCTGGCGCTGGTGACCTCGAAGAGCAGCCGCTGCGGTGCCAGGCTGCCCCGCGACTTCCTCCACAGCTCCTGCAGCTGCCGGGTCAGCAGGCTGCCGCCGGGGCGCTCCGCCGCCGGGCCCCACTCTGCGCCGGGAGAAGGGTGTCAGCCCGCCCGCCGCGGGGACGGGGCTCTCCCAGTGCCCCGACACCTCCAGGCTGCCGGCCCCCACCGTCGCTTGGGTCCCCCCCAGGGTGCTGCTGCCCCGGACCCCCAGCACACCGGCCCCAGCACCTGCCTCCGTCCTCTGCACCCGCTGCCGCCCCCGTTGGCTGCGGCGGCTCCCCCAGCTCCTCTCCAGCACCGTCCTCCTCCTCCTCGTCCTCGTCCTCCTCCTCCTCGTGGCTGGTGAAGCTCAGGGTGCCGCTGAGGCGCGTCGACAGCCCCTCCGTGTCGTCCTCCAGCTCCGAGCTCTCCGGGCAGTCCTCAGCCTCGGAGCCGCCATGCGCCCGCTCCTCCCGGCCGCCTTCACCGGCCAGCGCGTGCCGCAGGCGGTGCAGGATGCGGGCGGCCATCCCGTCCGGCCCAGCTGCCGAAGCAGGGGGGGGGTCAGGCCCGGTTGCCCCAACACGGCGGGACGGGCAGGGGGCCAGGGGCTGCCCACCGCGGCCCGGCACAGCGCCGGCAGCCGAGGGCACCGCACGGGCCTGGGCTGGGACAGCCCGTCCGCGGGACACCCCGGCCCTGGGACAACACACACCGCCTCCCCCCCGCCCCGGTGCAGCCCGGGCCCCCCCTTCTCGCCCCCAGCCCGGCCCCGGCCCCGCTCCCACCCCGGCCCGGTGCAGCCGCGTCCCCCGCTGCGGGCGGTGCCGGCCCGGTCCGTACCGTGCTGGCCCGGGCGGTGCCGAGCGATGGCTGCTGCTCCTCCGCGGCTCGTCCCGGGATCCTCCCTGCGCGGCTCCGCCTCCGCCGGGAACCCGGATCGCGGCGGCGGAGCCGGCACGGCCCGGCACGGCCCGGCACGGGTCGGCACGGCTGGGATCGGCCCGGCACGGCCCGGCACGGGTCGGCACGGCTGGGATCGGCACGGCACGGCACGGCTCGGCTCGGGTCAGGGCAGGTCTGCCCGGTGCTGCCAGCCCCTGCCCGGGCCGAGCCGGGCGCCTGCCCGACCCCACCCGGTCACCGCTCCCGTTGTCCCCAGCCCGGGTGGTGCTGGCAGGGTCCCGGGTCCCCCCGCCTGGGGCCACAGGAGCCCCTCACCCCGGCGCCTGGCACTGCGGGAGCCCGGGGTCCTGATACCCCAGTATCCTCACATCCCAGTACCCCGATACCCCAGTATCCCCACATCCCAGTACCCTGATACCCCCATACCCCCCACCCAGGCTCCTGATCCCGCTGTGCCGCAGCCCCTGCGGGACATCCCCTGGGCTACCCTGGCACCCCATTGCCGTCGCCCCGGCCAGCCTCGCCACGCGCCCCGGCCGGCTGGGCTGCACCCCCGGCGTTCGCCCTGCCTTATTTAGCACCGCACCCGCTGCCTCCTCGCCGCTTTCTTGGGAATGTCTATTAATATCGGGGAACCAGCCCAGCTGCTGCCATCGCTCTGCCCCTGCTCGCCCACTGCGCCCTGCTCCAGCACCCCGCACCCTGCCTGGGCTCGGATGGGGATCCCTGTGCTCCCCTGGGCATGGGTGGGTCTGTGGGGGCTTCTGCACCCAGTGCCCGAGGGGCCCCAAAGCCTCCCCAGCCCCTCCCCACCCGGTTGCTGGGCAGGGTGGGACGCACGGGGGGCTGGGCTGGTGCCGTCCCCAGCTCCCACACGGGGAATGGGGGTCCCGGCAAAACCAGGAGCCAGGGAACCTCCTGGATGTCCCCGGCGCTGGGACCTTGCAGGACAGCGTGCTGTCAGCCTGACCCCGCTGCAGCCCCGAGCCCCCATGCAACCCCCTCGGAGCACCACGGGGCACGGGCCACTTGGCCAGCGCGTCCCCAAAGCCGCTAGCCCCAGCCAGGCCCTGGCAAAGGTGGCTGGCATGGGCTGAGGTGTGCGAGGGCAGAGCCTTCGAGGAGGCACCCAGGCAGATTTCCCATTCTCCTGGCAGCACAGAAAGACAGGGCCTTTTCCGGACCCAGGAGCCGGGTGCCAATGGCACCGGGGACCCCGTACCGCAGAGGGGCATGCTCTGCACCCCCTCAGGGGCTTCGCGCCCCAGGCCCCGCCGAGGGCCCCTTCCTCGTCTGGGGTGGGGTGCTGCAACGTGGCTCTGCCCCAGCCCACCCGAGCGGAAAATGGGGGTGAAGGGAGGGGGCCGGAGGTGGCGGGGTGAGGCTGGAGCCCCCAGAGCCTTGCAGGGGCGAGGGAGGGGATGGGGGAGCCCGGCCCCGTGCTGGGAGCCTGCCCCAGGCAGGGCTGCAGGTTCGGCAGGGGAGTAGGCGATGGTCTGTGCCCGCGGCGCTGGGGCAGACAGCTCGGTGCGGGGAGAAGCCCTGGCCCCCTTGTCTGGGTGATGCTGGCGGCTCCAGGGCTATTTTTTACCCCCTCCTTGCTGAGCCGCCCTGGGTGGGGGGTGCTGCGGCGGGGGGCAGAGCCGCCCTCCTGCCAAGGCTCCGCTGTCCCTCCCCGGAGGGCTTGAATTTCTATCCCAGCTTCAGACCCACGTTTAATCCCCAGCTCTTGGCCAATAACGCTTTGGCTAAATTAGGTAAAATGCACCCGTTGCCAATGAGCGGGGCCGGATTGCCACCCGGGAGCTGATAGGCTGCCGGGGCCGGGGGCCAGCGGCTGGGACGCTACAAATTGGGGTGCCAGGGGCACCAGAGAGCTTCTGGGGGCTTTTTCTGCAGGAGGTGGTGACTCCCTAGGGGAGGGAAGCAGCAAAAATGCCTTCAATGGTAAGAGACTCCACGCTGCCGCGTGCTGCATGCCATGTGCTGTGTGCGGGGGCGAGACCCGGCAGGGCAGGAGGTGCCGGGCACTGCACGCACCCGGGGGATCTGGGCTGCTGAGGTGCCTCTGCGGATGGCGGCGGGGAGACTGTGCCCGGGGCCGGGCTGACTGTGGCAGGCGAAGGCAAGGAGGTGTCGGGGCGACACGGGGTCCCCGTGGGACATGCCCCGGGGGGGACCGCGTGGCTGCCCGAGGGGCACGGGCGCCCAGGGACGCTGGCTCAGCCCTGGCCGGAGCTCGGGGCTGTGCAGAGGCGGCAGTGGCAGGGGGTGGCTGAAAGCCGAGCGCTGGGTCATGCGACACGGCGTCGCCGCCGGCTCCGCAGCCGGCCCGCGCCTCCAGGAGAAACTCGATCGGGGCCGACAGGTGCCCGTGGCTGCGGCCCCACTGATCCCTATAAGGGGAGCCGAGGAGATCCCCAAAATAGCGCTGCATGCCTGGCATGCCAAGGCTGCACATCGGGACCGCAGCCCCTGCGCCATGGAGCCCCCCCGGGCTGGCAGGGGGCCCTGGGCAGGTGGCTCCCCATAGCCCACCGCCCTCGCAGGTGCCCGGGCGGCACCGGAGCTGCACGGCTCGCCCCGGCACAGCATCGTCCTCTCCCTGCACCCCTGCGCCGCACCATGCGAGGGGCTCCCAGGCGTGACATGGGCGGCCGCAGTGACCCCGCTCCCTTGCCTTGCAGACAGACCAGCAGGTCGAAGCCCGCTCCTTCCTCAGTGAGGAGATGATCGCGGGTGAGCACGGGGGCGGCGGGGAGAGGGGCCAGACCCGGCCAAGGCGCGGGGCCAGGCTCTGTCCCGCTGCCGTGGCCCCGTCCCGCACGCTGCCCGGCCCTGACCCCCTTCCCCACAGAGTTCAAGGCCGCCTTCGACATGTTCGATGCGGACGGCGGCGGGGACATCAGCACCAAGGAGCTGGGGACGGTGATGAGGATGCTGGGCCAGAACCCCACCAAGGAGGAGCTGGACGCCATCATAGAGGAGGTGGACGAGGACGGTGAGCAGCCCTCGGCGGCGGGCGGTGGGTGCCAGGTGGGCAGCCTGACCCACACTTGGCTTCCTCCCCGCAGGCAGCGGCACCATCGACTTCGAGGAGTTCCTGGTGATGATGGTGCGCCAGATGAAAGAGGACGCCAAGGGCAAGTCCGAGGAGGAGTTGGCCAACTGCTTCCGCGTCTTCGACCGGTGAGTGGGGGGCGATGCCTGCCTGTCCTGCCTGCGGGGGCGAGCAGGGCCGCATCCTGCCCTCACCCTCCTGCAGGAACGCAGACGGATTCATCGACATTGAGGAGCTGGGTGAGATCCTGAGGGCCACCGGGGAGCACGTCACCGAGGAGGACATAGAGGACCTGATGAAGGACTCGGACAAGAACAACGACGGCCGCATCGACTTCGACGGTGAGCGACGGCCCCGGCCGAGCGCCTGTGCTGCGCATCCCAGGCAGGGACATGGGCTGAGGGTGCCGTTCTCTTGCAGAGTTCCTGAAGATGATGGAGGGTGTGCAGTAAAGGACCAGACATTCCTCGGGCCGACTGCTGCGCCCAGCCCTGCTCCACCGCCGCCTGGGGAGCAGCAACTCCGCAGCGCCCGGCCCCTGGCCGCCTGTGCCGGCTGGGACCCTGCCCTGCACCGGGGCCCCGGTCTCGCCCCACCACTGGCGGCCAAGCTTTTCCTCCAGTGTGTCGCATGCGGTTTCGGTCTGAGCCTCAATAAAAGAGGAAAGGCTTGAGCTGCTGGTGCAGAACTTCACCAGGTTTGCGCAGGGAGGGGGCTGCAGCACGGTGCCCCCTGCACCACTCCCCAGGGAGGGGGACGTGTCTGGGTGGGTGCCTCGTGCTGGTCGGGCTCACCCCGCGGGGCCGTGCCGGGGGGGCGCGGGGGCAGCGCGGGGCTGTGGTTCCCACGGGCTGCTGGGCCGGTGCCAGCGCTGAGCTCAGACTTTCCATGCGGAGCGGCCGGTTCACATGCCAGCGGGCGAGGGAGCACGGCCCCAGCGCCGAGGGGTCCCAGCAGGCAGCAAAGCTCCAGGAGCCGGGGGCCCTGGGCGGCTGCTCCTGCCCACTCTGGGACAGGGCTGTGGGACCACAGGGGATCTGGGGAGCCACCAGCGCCTGCCCTGCACCAGGACCCCCGTGTCCCACCCAGAAGGGTGCGGAGGACCTGGCTATAAGGTGGGGGGACAGCAGCGGCCCCCTCCCTGTGGGGCCAAGGCGATGTTGGAGCCTCTGTGCCTGGAGAGCCTGTGCCAGCCCGCTGTGCACCACCGCTCCCCAGAGACCCGCTCCTCCCCGGGCGCTCGCAGCAGCTCTGTGCAGCCTCTCCAGCCGGGGAGGAGCGCAGTACGGGGACGAGGGGGGCACGCTCCCCGGGCTGGGGACCACCCGGCATACGTTGGGACAGTGGGACCGGCACTGTGCAGCTGGCAGGACACAGGGACACAGCTTAGAACCTGTCACATCCCTGTGGCACAAGGGAGCCGAGCCCCCCAGAGAGCCAGGGGCCGCTGCGGAGGGGCTTGACGCTGCCCCGTCCTCACGGGGCACGATGGCACCGGGGAGAGGGGATGCACACCGCGCGTGGGGGCAGCAGGGAGGTGTGCGGCAGCCCAGGCCACCCTCTGCAAGGCCACAGCCGGGCACCGGCAGCTGGTGCTGCAGCTCGGGGGCAGCGCCGACGGCCCCCGGCTGCGGGAGGAGCGGCGCAGGAGGAGCGCAGAGGCCCGCGAGCTCAGCACCGGTAAGGAGGGGGCTGCTGCACCGGGCAGTGGCTGCGGTGCCCCCCCCCTGCACCCACACCGGGGCTGGTGGAGGGGTTCCGGGGCTGCACCGGCTCAGCGCCTCCTGTCCCGCAGGGCTGCGATGTGCGCTGCTGGCGGGGCTGCGGCAGGCGCCGGCGAGCCCCGAGGAGCGGCAGGAGCTGGAGCGGCTGTGGGTGCTCTTCCTCTCTGCCCTGGAGCTCTTCCTGCAGGACCTGCGCCGAGCCCACCACCTCTGCCAGCTCTTCTCCGTGCAGGGGGGCGGCGGCGCAGCCCCGCTGCGCACTGGGCTGGGGGGCCCGGGGCTGCCCGGCCGCAAGGGGAGCCGGCAAGGGGGGGGTTCCACGCAGCCCCCAGCCGCCCCACGCCTGGAAGAGGAGATTGAGCAGGTGAGGGCCATGCTGGCGGAGATGGAGAGCAGAGCCAACATCCCGCTGTGGACGGTGGAGGCCACGCAGCCGGCAGGGATGAGCGGCACCGCAGCCCCCGCAGCCGGGGCGGCTCGGGGGGGGTCTCGCGCTGGGCACTGCTGCAGGGTCCTCTGACTGGGGGACAGGAGAGGAGGTGGCAGGGCTGGCACCCCTGTGCCCACTTGGGCATCACGGAGCAGGGACCAGAGCCCTGTGTACCCCCCCCAGCCCCCTGCCCGGGCAGGCGACGCTGGGGGCTGCCCCCACCCTGCGGAGGGAATGGGACAAGCTCCGGGCACCCCAAGTGTTAATAAAGCCCCTGCTGCCCCACGAGGGTTGGTGTCCCTCCCTTCCTGCCCACGCTCGCTCGCAGAGGGGCCGGCGGGACCCCAGGGCCGGGCTGACTGAGAGAAGGTGCCTCCGGGCGCTCGTGGGATACCAGGCTGCAACAAACCCCCAGAAGCAAAGTTATAAACGTGCATTTATTTATACATTAACCGTGGCTCGGACTGCAAAATTAATTTAAAAACAGCCTATGATACAGAAAGCCGGGGGAGCGGCCGGACAGGGAGCGGGCAGAGACCAAGTACGACGGGGAGAGGCAGCGGCGCGGGTCAGGTTTCCTGGCTCTTGGCCTGCTTGGCGTACGTCTCCCGCACGTATTTCTTGTAGGCTGAGGAGAGAGGGGGTGCGTGGGGCTGAGGGTCCCGGGGCAGCCGCAGGGCCGGGCAGGTAGTGGGGTCGGGGGGCTGCGCCGCTGCCCACCCCGGAGGAAGGGACAAGGGAGGGAGGGCGGAGGGGGGTTGCCTGCCTCAGGCACTCACCGGCTTGGTTCTTCCAGAGCTCGGCGGCGTGCGTGTTCAGGGGGCTCTCGATGTTCGGCTCTGGGGACAGGGGCTGGGTCAGCAGGCGGGGTGGCCCGGACCCCTGAGCCCCACCACCCAGTGCTGGGGGCCCGGGGGGGAGCCCCACCACCAACACCTCCCCACCCCAGCACCCCACTGCAGCGCGGCTGCGGGACCCACCTGCCAGCAGGCTCTGGATGGAGAGCAGGATGGTGCGGACGTCGTAGAGGGCTGACCACTTGTCCTTGAGGATGTCGAGGCAGATGTTGCCCTGGGTGTCGACGTTGGGGTGGTAGCAGGGCGTCAGGAACCGCACGGTGGGCGCGGTGTAGGGGTACCCGCTGGGGAACTCCAGCGACAGCTTGTACCGCAGCTCCTCGTAGGCCTGGGGGCAGGAGTCAGGGACGGGGGCCGCAGCCCCGGGGCGAGGAGGGGGGGGGGGGGGCAGCCCCAGCCCCGGGGGAGCCGGGGTGCAGGGGGAGCCCCAGGGAGGACTGAGACCACCCTCAGCCGGGGGAGCGGGGGGAACCCGAGGTCCCCCCCCTCAGCCCAGGGTCCCGCCGTGCCGGGTCCCGGCCGCTCACCGTGCCGGCGGCGCCGTCGATGGTCCCGATCCACTTGAAGAGGTTGTCGGACTCGGGGAAGGCGGAGATGCCTTTGTCACCGGACATCTGCGGGGCCAGAGCGTCAGGGCGGCCCGGGACCCCCCGGGCTCGGCCCCGGGACCCCCCGCTCCCCAGCTCGGCCCCGGGACCCCACTCACCATGAGCGCCATCAGCTCCTGCTGCAGCCTGCGGGGGAAGCACGCGTTACCGGCCCGGTCCGGCCCGGTGGGGCAGCCCCCAGCCCCGGCCCCGGTCCCGGCCCCAGCTCACCTCTTCCCCACCGAGCCGCGGGCCGCCGTGGCCCCCGCCTCAGCCGCTTTGCGGGCGGCTGCGCTGGGCACGGCGGCGGGGTCGGCGTTCTGCGAGGCCATGGCGGCTCCCGGGGACGCTGGGCGACGAACCCGCCTCCGGCCGCCGCTGCCCGGCGGTTCACGGGCACTGGACGCGGTTCCCGCTCCCGGGCGGCGCCGCACCGGGCTCCGCTCCCTCCCTCCCTCCCGCAGCTGCGCTCGGGGCTGGACCCGGACCCCGCTGGCAGCTCTGCCGGTGCCGAGCGGCGGGCCGGGCTCTCCTAGCGGGAGTCGCCGGTGCGGAGCGGCGGTGCCGGTGCAGGACGCTCTCCGGCGGGGCGGAGCGGCCCAGTCCCGGTGCTGGTGCTGGTGCGGTGCAGGTCGCTCTCCGGTGGCCCGGTCCCCGTCCCGGTGCGGTGCAGGACGCTCCCCGGCGCGGCAGCCCCGTCCCGTCCAGTCCCGCCCCGCGCCCCGTTTGAATGTTTCCAACGTACGGCGCCTCCGCCAATCAGCGCGCAGCTCCGTTCGAGCCGGCCAATCGTCGCTCGCCGTGGATGCGGCTGCCGCGGTAACGGCGAGCGGCCGCCGATTGGCCGCCGGGGGAAGGTCGCGATTGGCCACCGCCCCGCGAGGCGGAGCCGCGGGTCCCGGCGGGGCCTTAAAGGGCCAGACACCCCCCCTGCCCCGGCGGGGTCTTAAAGGGCCAGACACCCCCCGCCCCTTCCCCAGGAGGCGGTGGAGGCGAGTGCGAAGCGGCTTTATTGGGGGGCCCTCGGGGGGCGGGGCCTCAGGGCTCAGGGGGGCCCTCAAGGGGCAGCACATCCCCCCCGCGGCGAAGCGTCTCCATGTGCCTCTGCATCTTCTCCGTCATCCACGCCGGCGGGACGAAGGGCTTCAGCTCCTCCAGCCGCAGGTCGACGGAGTCCCTGGGGAGAGGTGGGGTGAGACGGAGGGACCCCAGCACCCACCACGGACCCCCAACCAGCACCCAGCCCAAAACCCCGGCACCCCCTATGGATCCCGGCCCCAACCAGCACCAAGCCCTCAACCAGCACCGAGCCCCCCAAACCCAGGGCCCCGTGGAGCAGCAGGGGCGGGTGCAGCGGAGGCCCCCGGGACAGCAGCCCCAGGCACGACAGCGCATGCAGCACCCCTGCCTCGGTCCTCACCTGTAATCGTCACTGGCAGCCAAATCCCGGATGTCCTCTTCGATGAGGAGGTAGGCCTGCGGCACAAGGCGGGGGGGACACCTCAGGGCTGCCGCGCACCCGCGAAGGGCGGCGAAGGCAGCGCCGCATCCCTTGTCCCCGTCCAGCGCGGAGCCGCTGCTCCCCGCCGGAGCCAGCTGCGCCTCCCGGCCTGCGCTACTCGCCCTCGCGCGCCCGAAAACCGAGGGGCAGCGGACGGACCTCCGCGGCGCCCCGGGAGCACCTCTGCCTCCGCACGCCCTGCCTAGCCTCCTGCCGAAGCCGCCTTTCCCGCAGCGCGCCGCCGCACGCGCCCTGGCTCGCTGCTCCTCCGCCCGTCCTAGCCCTGCGGTGGGTCTCTGCGCGGTCCCCGCCGGCTGCAGGAGCCGCCAGCCCGGGCGTACTCACCATCTTGCCCCCAGTGGCCCTCATGTGCTGCTGCTCTGCCAGCCAGTGCTTATCTTGCGGGTCGGCTGCGTACTGCAATAAAGCAGCAAGGACCTAGCTGAACACAGGCGACAGACCTTCCGCTCTGACCACCCTCCTGCCGGGACGCTGCGCCCCTCAAGCGCGCTGCCCGCCGGGGGCTGCCGGGGAGGGGGGGGGCTCAGCTCTGCCTGCCGTTTCTCCAGCCTCAAGCCCTGGCTCCAGGCAAAACCCACCGCCTCGGCGGCTGCGCTAAGCCGTTAACTCGTGCTCCGGTGTGCTAGCCAGACCGCGCGTGTACGTGCTCGAAGATAACGAACAAGGGCGTGGGGGAGGAAGAAAACAAGCCAGCCGAAGCACACGCTCCCGATTCCCATCGGCAACCGTTTCTGAGCCAGCCCCGAAGCAGGAAGCGTCCTGCTGCGGCATCTGACCTTAAAGAGGTGGGGATGCTTGATGTAGAGTCGCCCTCTTGTTCCTCCCATCCCGAGAGCTCTGAAAGAGGAACACGAGGGGGTGTTACGCCGGGGCGGAGGGCGGCCGCGGCGGTACGGGGACACCTCCTCTCCTCCCCAAGCCTTTCCTACTGCTTTCGAGGCAGAGAAGCGAAGTGACGGGAGGAGTCTTACGGGCTCCTGCCTTGGAGACACCACCCTCCATCGACAGGGCCATTCCTTACTTGTTTGCTCGAGATCCCAGCACAAAGGTTGTGGTTTCAGTCAGTCGGGATGGATCCCACTACAGAGCAATTGGAAAAGGGGCAACATTAGAAATGAAGCTGGTGCCGGCCCATGCTCCACGAGCCTCAGCTCTCTGACGGGGAACCTCGGAACCACCCCCGGCCTGGGAGGGAGGGAGCTGGCCACAGAGCTCCGGACTTCCACAGAGGAGGGAAGTTACATTCCCTCTGGGCTGATCTAAGCAGTTTCCCCGGGTGGGAAACACTTGTGGGATCCTCCTGGCTACTACTGCTCTCCCCAGGTCTCCTAACAGCGGCACCACACCGCAGAGCTACAGGCTACAGCGCCTGGGGGAGACAAGCAAAGGCCTCCAGGCACTTCGCTCCTCTTCTTGCTTCTCTCCTGCACTGCAGGGGCCCGCCGGGGCAGAGCACAGCTCGGCGCTGTCCTCTGCTCCCGCAGCAGTAGGGCTCTGCTGGCGGAAGCAAAGGGGAGGAGAGGGTGAGCCCAGCAGCGTCGGCCAGCCAATACCTTTGGTCCATCCCTTCTCACGGGCTCAGAGACTTTGAGCTTCCACCTGAGGGGAAGGAAAATGCAGTAAGAACGAGTCCCCGCGGGACCAGCGCAGCCACCGCCGCGGCACCAGCAGCAGGGACCGAGCCCCAGCCCTTCCAGATCCGCCTTCGTTCACGCCCTCCGTTCCCCTGCAGCACCCAGCTCCGCACCCTCCTCTTTGCTGCACGTTCTCCTCTCCCCGGCTGCCAAGATCCCACCACCACCCCCCGTGTCTCACACTGCTCACTCTGAACGGTCCATCTGGACCTTTTCACCCCTTCGGGCCTGTCTAAAACCGCTTCCTTGAAGGTCTTTGCCTCCTGGGGGGAACACCTCAACCCAAACCCCTCCTGCCCGCCCTCTGGCACCCCCCTGCACCTCTCCTTTCTGCAGGAGGGGAAGCACACCGCAGGGTTTCTGTGCTCCCCCATTTCGGGCAGCCTCATTTCCCCCCCCCGCCCTCCCGAAACCGTGGCTCTAGCTCAGGACCCATACTCACGCAGCCATGCCCGAGACCCCGCGATCGTTCGACAGGCTCTGTCCTGGAGGCCGCCCCTTTCTCTGCATGGAAGAAATCCTTCAGTGACTCAGCTGTGTGGGCTGAGAGAACCCCCTCCGCTACCCTCCCCCTCCCAGGGAAGCTGCTCTTTTTGTCACGACCAGAAACGCAGGCTGGCACGAGAGCGAGCACCTCCGAGGCACCCCACAAGCTGCCTGTGCGCTTGCACGCGCTCACACTGTGGGAATGGCCAGGAACGAGGAGCAGGCTTCCCGAAACATAAAATCCCTTGTGCGGAAAACCCTCCTACCTTTTTGGGAACGGGGCTCCCTCGACGATTCAGCTCCTCATCCATCTGTCGGGCACGCTGGAAGAGGAACAGCAGTGGGATGAGCAGGGCCCCACGCATCCCACCGGCCGCTCTCTCCTTCGCCGCGCTCGAGGCAGAGAGCACAAGTGTGTGGGGAAACGCTGACCCCAGCCCGTCTCGGTGAGAAGCACCGAACTCAACAAGCAGCGACTGTGCCTGGGATTTTCCTTGCCCTGTAGGTACCGCTCCCTCCTAGCCTAACATCCCCCAGCTCTGCCTCCTCGCCAGTGCGCTGATGGACAAGAAGAGGCAGAGAACAAAGCAATTCCACCCCTTCTCCTCCTTCTCCCAGCTCTTACAAGTCACTCAAGCCGCTGGGAACAGTAACAACCTTTACCTTTGGTACTGCCTGCTCATGGGGCAACCTGGGAACAACCTTTTTGCCATCAGAGAACAGCAGTTTGGCCTGCAGGAAGAGAAAGAAGGGTTACCTGATGCTGGGGTCCAGACAGGGACCTGCCAGCAACCCCGACTTCTGTGTAGCTGCCTGAAAGCCCTGTAACAGCTCTGCTTTCGGAGCGCCGCCATGCAGTGCTTTCACAGACGGCGAGATGCAAAAGCACAATCTGAGCGTGACAAAGTCCGGGCAACTGGCACAAAATCAAGACGTGAAAGAAAAAAATCCCGCCCCACCGCCCCAGGACTCTCCGACGGCTGCCAGGTCTGACGGTCTCTGTGGAAGCTCCAGCCGTGCGATGCGTTCTGACAGCAGCAGCACAAGCTGCCCGGCCCTGACCGCTCCCCTCTTCCCAGTGAGAATGAAGCCAAGCACAGCAACCACACAGGGGCTGCGGATGTTCCCCCCCGCCCCGGGCTAATGGCAAAGCCCTTAAGAGGGACACGTCCTAGCCAGGCTGCTCTGCTCGGCCAGGCGCCAGGCTCTGCTGAGGGAGCGGAGCCCCTCGCGAGCACCCACCTGCTCCAGGCAGCTCCGACACGTCTCCTGGATGAGCTGCTCCGGGTCCACCTCCTCCCCGACGTTATCGCGCACGTTGATTGCTGCCTTCTGGAAAAACTGGAGAGGAGGCGGCAGGAGAGGGTTAGAGCCTGAGCAGCCAGGCAGCGTCGGGGCAGCGGGCCCAGCTCCCACGCCGCACCCACGCACCAGCGGCCACGAGGCAGGCGCGGCAGCTGGGAGCCGAGCTCTCTCCACGCAGCCCGCGACGGGAGGGGGCGGCGGGGCCCGTCCCCGCAGCTCTCACCTTCATGTACTTGTTGAAGACGCCCCGGATTTCCTCGTTGATGCTGGGCTGCAGCACAGCTCGCAGCAGGTCCATGGACACGGCCGGGTCCGTGAAGCTGAAGGCGGAGGAGTCAGGTGGGGGGCGCGGGATCCCCCCCCCTGCCCCAGCCTGGTCTATGCCAGATCCTCCCCTCCGGTCTGGTGCCCGGTCTGGTCCAGTCCCTCTGTTCAGCCTTCCCCCTCGGCTCCGTCCGGCCCGGACTCCCCCACCGCCACCGCTGCCAGCTCCCCTTCCCGCCCCGGCCCACCTCCCCGCCGGCCCGGTCCCTCCGGAGGCCGCGGCCCGCCCGTACCTGGTCGTCATCTGGGAGCGCCGGCCGCGCCGCTGCACCTGCCGGTGCTTGATCATGATGTTCCAGGGGCTCTGCGGGACACACGCGTCAGCCGCGGCCCGCCCGCTGCCCGCTTCCCGCCCGGCCCCGGTCCCCCGCCTCACCGTGCTGACCAGCTGCTCCTCGGCGCCGCCCGGGCCCTCCTCGCCCGGCGGCCCCGGCTGCTGCTCCGCATCGCGGGCGGCGCCCATGGCGGCAGCGGCCCCGGCCCCGGCCCCGGCCCGGCTCCCGCTCCCGGCCCGCGCAACCGGAAGCGCCGAGGCCCCGCGTGCGTCATCGGCCCGCGACGCCTCGGCCGCGCGCCGGAAGTAACGCGCTGCCATGGCAACGGCGGCGGGGGTCCCGGCGCCGGGGCGGGAGCGGGGCGGGCGCGGCCGCGGCCGCTCGGGGCAGGGGAGCGGGGAGCCCCGGGGACGCACACGGTGTGTATGTGGGGATGGGGCGGCGGGGCGGCTTCCGAGGAGGCGGCCGCGGGGCGAGCGGCCTCCGTCCCGGCGGCTCAGCTGCGGCCTGGCCTGGAGGACGCAGCCGGGGGCCGGGCTGCAGCCTCCCCCCGGGTCCCCCCGCGGCGGCGGCGGTCGGGGGCGGTGGGGCAGAGCAGCGAGCCGAATGCAGACAGCCCGAGAGGGCGAGGCGGGCTGACGTTGCCGCTGTGAGTTTCAGACCCCCGCGTTTGCCTCCCTCCGTGCCTCCACCATCGTTTTTTTCCTCATGGCTTATTTTAAACCTCGCCCCTTGGTATGCGTCGTCCCTCTCGTACATACGTGGGTGCGAGGTCCTGTAAGAACACACAGCAGTAAAGAAATCCTTAGTTCTAAAGAAGCGCAGCTTCATGGATGAATGCAGTGAGGGACGGTCAGCTCTAAAATAATTGCAAGTCCCGAAGCCTTGAGAAGGCACGCTGTTCCACCCTGTTCCGCCTAGGACCAGGACCTGTCTCAGATGAAACTGGCCGCACATTGACCCTGCCCACGAGACCCAAGTAACTGCAGCTGCAGAAATGCGGCTGTTTGTCCTTCCACGATCCGTGCATTCCTTGTCGTATTATTTCCTGCGTCCAAAATAGAAAAATAAACTCATTGCTGTTCCAGTCGTAGCAGCGCTGTGTCTTTTTCCTCAAGTCCCTCATCTTTCTGGAATCTCCTTGTTTACCTGAGGAAACACTCCAAACCGGCGTTTCCTCATTTTGTCTAACGCGTGCAGAATAGTCAAAATACTCAAACTTGTCCGCTGTTTTCTAGATCATCTTACCCTCTGTCGTGGTCAACGAGAAGCTATTCTGTTGGGTCAGCCGGATAACAATTTAATGTTAGAAAACATTTGCTGTTTTGCTGGCGATGTTTTTCCTTGTTACTTCCAAGACGATTGTAAGATAAGAGCAAGCGGGATTTCCCAAAGCACGCGACCTCGAGGCCGTTCGGTGCCTGGCGTTCCGAGCGGCCGGCGTGGACGATGGCGCCGAACTCGAGCGGGCGTTTCCAGCGCGCCGTGCCCGCGCGCCCTGCCTGCGAGAGGGGCAGCACTTCCCCGTGCCCGCGGAGAGGGAAGGCGGGTTCTCCTTCCCCACCGGCTTTGCCGGACGCTCCAGCCCAGCGTCTGCGGTGCGGGCAGGGTGGCGGTGCCTCCAGCGGATGGTCTGGTGGTGCCTCTCAGCATCCGTCGCTGCAGCCTGTGGCTGCGTCCCCCCGCCGTCACCAGCGTGGTTCTTCCGCCGTAGCTGTCGGCCCAGCAGGAACCACGCTCGGCACCCACGGGAGACCGGAGCCGGCTGCGGGAGGAGAGGCTGGGCGACTCAGGGGCTCAGGCGCTGGAAGAGGCTCCTGCCCTTGTTGTCCCCTTCCTGCCGCTTTGGCCGGGGCTGCGTCAGCCCGGGATGAGATCAGGCTGTTCCACAAACCTGACCTGCGGATGTGGGGCCAATCGAGTCATCATCGGTGTTGCCATAACTTCGTTATCATCAGCACTGGGCTTTTTATGTGCTTATTTGGGTTGCCTCAAGTTATTAGCAACAAAAACTGGACATTGTCCAGAGGAGAGGAAAAATAACTATGGCTGTAGAAACTCATGGGGAAAGGTGAAAAGCATGGTTCTGTTTAACCTGCGAAAGCTCGATGCAGAGAGGGCTCAGCTCTGTACCTGTGCTGCAGAGGGGACAGCGATCGGTTGCTCTCTGTACCCACCGTGAGCGGACGGGAAGTCCTCGTGTTGATTTGAATCAAGTGAGACTTGGATCAGATCTTTGGAAAAACTTTCCGATTGCAAGAGGACTTAAATCCTGGAAGAAATTCTCAATAAAGGAGTCCCCGTCTTTGCAGGGCCAGGGATGTCTTTTTAAGAGCACGTCAGAACAACGTCTGCTAGGGATCACCTCAATGTAACTGATGAGGTGACTTGTTTGGATCTCCTCCAATCCCCGGTTTTTAATGGTAATTTTTCCGTGGATCTGTGCGGTAGGTGCACATGACAAAACACGCCGGCCTGCGAATCTCTGCCAGAGGCGAACGGCCGTTTCACAGCTGAGGTTACCTGAGTTCTTTTTTGATTCACAGAGAGGCTTCGGACTTTCTTCTGGCTTCTTCTTTTGCAAACAACTGCAGCACCAGTGTGTGCAAGATCCCGGTGAGGGGCCGCACGTGCCTGCCGTGTCCTGCCGCAGCAGAAGACGTGATTTTTTGGTTTATTTTTCTCTACTCACCCTCTGACCTCTCATGAGACTGGTGCTGCGCTGCAGGCAATCAATGAGAGTCAGGAAACGGCTGATGAGGAGAGGGGAAACATGACCAAAAAGCATTCGGAGACCTAAATAATGTTTCTGGTGGGCACACAACGATCTCTAGTCGCTCCCGAGAGCAAGCCGGAGGGCTCTGGTGCACATCCCGCCCTCCATGGACCTGTGCCGCCGTGTGCGATGGGTGCAGGTACGATCCTGCTCTGCAGGATCCGAGTCGTGGAGCTGGAACAGGACTGGCAGGATTCATCTCTTCGAGGCGTTTGTTTCAGTAGAGAAATGTGCTTGTAAGGCATTCTCCTTCATTAGCTGCCTAAATGTTAACCAAGATTATGGTCTGCTAAAACAGAAAGGTGCCAAAACGATGGCGTTGTTCCCAAGAGGAGGAGCTGCCGGGCGAGCACGGGGGCAGAGGCAGAGCTCTCCTCCGCGGGAATCCTGGGGTCGGAAGGAGCCCTGCAGTCCCACAAGTTGTTCCAGATGGTTTGCCGGGTGTGCGGAAGGGAGTCGACGCTGCCGACACCGACAGGACGGCACAGGTTGCTCCGTGGGGTGTCTTACTCGATGGTGATTAACAGCGACAGCAATGTGCGATAAGCACCGGGCCGTCGGGTTAAGCCGTGGAGCTGCGAGGTGTGGAACGCTGGATCTTCAACAGACACGGGCGGTTCGTGTAGAAATTGCATCCAAATTGAGTCACGGCCACGAGGAGAAGACTAAACCTGTACTTAAAGGATATTTCTTGCCATGGGCCCTCTTCCCACACAGGTTTGGCAGCACGGAGCCGTGCACCTTCCTGCTCCTGAGTCGTGTCCCTTGCACAGCCCCTGCATCGCTTCGGCGTGACTTTGATGGAAAGCTCTTTGAGCAGGAACTTTGCCTTTTCAGTGTTCGTGTCAAGTGGCACGCACTTGCTTAGAATTGTAGAAATAATGTCCAGCTCAAACCAATCAATTTCACTCACCCCACGGTTGCAGATTTAAACTTTGTCTTTTGATCCATCAAGTCCGACCCATTCTTGCCTGGTGCTGCTGTGTCCTGGCCAGACTAGTCCTTAAGTTCTCCTATAATATTGGTTGCACCTTGGTTTGTGTATAATTCAGGAAGAAATAATTAAATAGGGAAGGAAAAAATTGCAAAATCAGATTCCAACTAGCACTCCTGTGTGACTTGAGAGTAACTTAATTTAAATGGGTTAGCACTCACATGATTGAAGGTACTACTTAAACTGTTATCTCAAACGTATTACATAAGTCTTTACCCTGAAATCAGATGCAGAGAAAAGGGAAGTAAATGTGGCAGTGCATTTAATTTTTCATTTACTCTTAACATGGGTCTCCGGTGAAGGCCGGCAGTTTGGACCTGGGGTTTGAAGGCAGATTCCCATGCTCTCCTCACCTTGGGTGAGCTCTCATCCTTGAAATCCCAAGACTTTTCCCTCCAGAGAGCTCCATTTCATCGGAGCACCGTTTCATCAGAGCAGACCCTTCCACTGGATTCGCAGCAGGGGGAGCAGCCTGAGCTCCAGTCCCCGGCTGCTGGGGCGAAACGGTTCCTCTGCGAACGGTTCTCCAGGGACCGTGGGCACTCGACCTGGTACGGGGCTGCTCAGCCTTGTCCTTAGGCTGGGGAGTCTCGGCCGTGGGCAAAATAGTCTTGACTCAAGGGAATTTTTAATTAATTTAATCTATTGCCAGTTAACACAAACTTCTACTCACTGATTAGAGATAACGATGCACCCACTGGCTGTGGCTCCGGGCAGTCCGTGGCCTCCTCCTGCAGAGGCACTGCTGCCTAAACCAGGCAATTTGTGCCCAAAACAGCTCTCAGGCGTGAATGGATCGGGTGCTCATGCGTGCACGAGCTGGGTGCTGACGCTGCCTACGGACGCCGTGTGCTCCCCTGGGTCCTCGTGCGGTGCTGTTTGGGTGCTCCTACGGGAACTAATTTGGCATTTGTGCTTGTGATAACGGCGTGCTCCTGCGTGAACTCGTTTGGTGCTCATGCGTGCAATTATTGAACGCTCATGTGTGAATTAATTGGGCACTCATGCGTGGATGCTAAACCCTGCAATTTATGCTGAGGGGTTCCCAGAAAGCTGCTTTGAGGGCGCCTTGATGGCGTCGTGCTTGGGCTGGATGAAGGATTGCACTGAGCTCTGCCTGCTCCTGCTGCGTGCCCAGGTCGGCGCGGGGCTGCCCCGCAGTAACGGGGGGTTCGGGGAGGCCACGAAGGAGAAGGAGCCCGTGGGGCCGGGGGACAGCATTCATTTGCTGAGGAGACTTTGAGCTCGCTCATTTGGATGCCAAAACCTGGCGAGTTACATTAGTAACATTGAAAGAGCTGGAGCGCGCTGCTCGTGAACGGAACAAGCAAACGAAATAATGGATTTAGAGACAGATAGTCAAATGAAGCCTTGAATACTGGGCCTGCAAAAACCTGCAGATAGCGTCTCATACGTGAAACAGCAGCCTTGGGAACGAAGGGCTTTTGCATGTGGAAGGAGGGAGCTCCCCAGGGCTGCTGCCTGGGTGGGTGCTCATCCCCTGCGCCCGTTTTGGCTGGGACTGCGGGGCAGGGACGGGCTCCTGCCTGCGGGCAGAGCCCAGCGTTGGGGCAGTGCAGGTGGCCGCTGCTGTTGATAAAGCTCGCTCAGTTTCCCAAACATCTTTCTGAGCAGCAGCGCGGCTGCTGCTGTCTGCCAGGAGATACCCCGTCTCGGTGGAGGGCTCTCGTCTTTAAAACTGCACCAGGTTTTGTGTGTAAGCGCTTCCCACCGTACTCTCCCTCACGGTTTTAACACAGCAGTGACGTGAACAAAAGAAACCGGTGGTGCTGCAGTACGAGGAGTGGTCTGTCTGCCAGGAGACGTTTATTCCTGCTGGTTTTTAAATACAGCAGTTCACCACAGCGACGGTACGAGACCTGCGCAGCGAGCGCTGCGCTCCCACGGGATGGTGGCAGAAGGTGCCGGTCCGGATGGGGCTGCCTCCGGGCTGGCGCTTTCCTTCCCTGCAGCTAGCTTGGACTCTCTTTGCAAATCCCACTTAACGAAGCAGCGGCGCTGGAGGCCCGTTCCTTCGCGCACCTCCCAGAACGCTCTCGGGAAGCGGGAGATGCGCCGGCAGAGGCAGCGCCGGTGGCACGACCAGCGCCGTCTGAAGGATCCCGCACCCCGGGGTGGGGACCTGCCCAAAGGGACCGGCAGGAATGGAGCCGATCGGGAGCACGTGCAGGCAGCCCTGCCTTTTCCCACCCGGCATCGCAGGGAGGCACGGGCAGCGTCCTGCTCGCTGGGGCTCAGGGAGGACGGTTTCTCCCTGGGCACTGCTGGGCGGCAGAGGTGGAGGGGTCGGTCACAGCCTTCAGCAAGGCGGTGGGGACTCCTGTCAAGAGCAGCGGTGAAGAATCCGCCTCCGTGCAGCCGGGGTTTCCCCTTCCCTCCTCCCGGTCCCGTGCTGTTCTCCCCGCGGCGTGCAGCCGACTCTGGATCCTGCTCCTGCCTTGGTTGTGGGTGGAGAAAGGCAGCTGGAGTGGCTCTTTAGAAAACAGAATTACAGTAAAACGTGGGAGGTTCCTACAAGTCACCTGTGAGCTGCTTCCTCCCATTCCCAGACCCGGGCTGCCTGGGAGGAACTTTAAATTGCCACCCGGCTCAGCCCCGGCCACTGGCTCCGGCAGCATGACGGCGAGAGGCATCTTCCTGCTGGGGCTCCTCGCCCTGTGGGCAGAGCTGCAGGCAGCACCCACCGCAGGCAAGTATGGGCGTGCTGGAAACACCCGGCCTCTCTAGATTTTAAGAATATTTTCCTTGTTTTCATTGAATCAGTCATAGAATGGTTTGGGTTGGAAGGGACCTTTAAAGGTCATCTAGTCCAACCGCCCCTGCAATGAGCAGGGGCATCTTCAACCAGATCAGTGTTGATGATGGTGTTCAGTGATGTGCGTTTAAATCTCTGTCTGAATCCTTGCATTTATGAAAGCTTTCTGTGAAGAGTTGTAACCCTTGTGAGGTTTAGCCTTTGCTTAAATTTTATGATCTTCGAGTTTGGCAAAACTCCTGCTGGGGACGGAGACGGCGGTGGTACCAGCACGCAGGCATAGGGATGCTCGGGAGGAGGTTTGTCAGTCGAACCAGTGACCAGGGCAGGGACCGGTGGAAACATCGGCCCGGCCAGAGCCCCGGGGTGCTGCGGATGGGACCGAGATGGGCTGGACTGGACCCAGACTGGGCTGCCTGGGGGGGCCAGGATGGTCCCTCCCGGCTGGGCAGAACAGCTTCCATCTGCGGGGCTGGGACCCCCCTGGGGTGAATGGGGACCCCCAGCCCTCACAGCCCTGCTCGGGGCACCTCTAGCCAAAAAGAGAACGTGCAGGTTGTTAGAGCCAAGCTCCAGCGGGCTGAGCTCTGCTGCCCACCCGCCTGCGCCGGCCTCGGACCAGAGCGCAGCACGTTCCTCGCCTGGGCCGGCAGCTGCCCCTGCGCTTTGCTTCGTGGCAGGTTCAGGGCATCTCCCCCCCGTGAGCCCTCCGAAAGCACCGGCCCCGCCGGGGAGGTGCCGCTCTGGGAGAAGGGAAATTCTCAAAGAGGAATATTTTTCCTGCTCATATTTTTCTCTTGGGAAAAATGGCCAAATTACAAAGAAGCGGGAGCCAGGTTTGCTGTTGCTCTGTAACAAGATGCTGGGGCCATCGCACGCTGATGAAAATGTGTCGGCAGAAATGTCATCGCTTCCCAAATGCTCTTCTCTAGAAACTTGAGTTTCCTTTCGTCTCAGTTTACAGGCTGGTTTTAAGCCTTACGATACAACCCGCCTTTTGCCAGCAAGCTGGCGGTGCTGGTGCCTCCATTGCCAACGTGTTGGTCCCGTTCCCTGTCTCAGAGCGATGTCAAGGGGCCAGCACTGCCCCTGGGGAGCCTTGTGCTGCGGGATCGTTTGCTGCTGCTCCACAGGAGAGCACGTAGACTGACTTCCTAAATACACTTAGCGATGTATTTATGCCCAGGTTAAATAGCACATGCTGTATTTGTAGTTGTTTTGCTAAGAAGTTGCTGCAATCACACACACGCACGCACGCACGCATGCACGCACTTTTTCTTGCTTTTCCTTTCCAAGTTCTGGCCCAGCTCTTCAAGCTCTGCACCCGCAATCGGCCCGCTGGCTGTCTGCAGGCGGGTGGGATTCGGGGTGCCGCAGGAGCAGCCGGCAGGGAGGCCAGTGCTTTGGGGGCGCTGGCAGCTGCCGGTGTCGCTGCCTGCAAAGGTCAGGGAAGCTGTGGGGGGAGCGGGGTGGGGATGAGCCCGGGCGATGCGGGGCTCGCCGCAGGTGTCGGGGTGGGCTGCGGCACGGTGCCATCTCTCCCCGGCTCCCGGGCACAGCTGGAGCCGTGGGTGGGTGCTGGCGCCGGTGCAGAGACACCCAGGAGGGCCTGGGTGGGCAGGCGTGCTGCAGCTTCCGCGGCAGCTCCTCTGCAGCCCTGCTGCTGCCGGCGGCGAGGGCCCCTCGGGCACTGGCCCCACCATGACACTGCCATGCGCCGGGAGGCACTGGCGTGGCCCGGGGGGCTGCGTTGCCCTGGCTGTGCAGGCAGCAGTGGGCAGGCAGAGCCCTGAAAACCCACCGGGAAGAGCCGCAGGGGAGAAGGCAGCCGCACGGCGCCGCGGCAAGCCCGGCTGCTGCGAGTGCCGGGAGCGTCCTGCCCTCGATGCCCCGGCTTGGCATCAAAGCGCCAAGTCTGAGACCCTGAGCCGTCAAGGGGCAGATCCCTGCGGGCTTTGCCCGTCCGGGAGTCCTGCGCAGTGACGCAGGGCACTGGTGGGTGGGAGCTGTGGGTGGGAGCAGCGAGTGGGAGCAGCGAGTGGGAGCAGCGAGTGGGATCTGCAGGTGGGAGCTGTGGGTGGGAGCAGTGGGTGGGAGCCGTGGGTAGGAGCAGCAAGTGGGATCTGCGGGTGGGAGCCGTGGGTGGGAGCTATGGGTGGGAGCCATGGGTGGGAGCAGTGGGTGGGAGCAGTGGGTGGGAGCCATGGGTGGGAGCTGTGGGTGGGAGCCGTGGGTGGGAGCAGCGAGTGGGATCTGCGAGTGGGATCTGCGGGTGGGAGCTGTGGGTGGGATCTGCGGGTGGGAGCCGTGGGTGGGAGCAGCGAGTGGGATCTGCCTGTGGGAGCCATGGGTGGGAGCTGTGGGTGGGAGCCGTGGGTGGGAGCAGCGAGTGGGATCTGCGGGTGGGAGCCGTGGGTGGGAGCAGCAAGTGGGATCTGCGAGTGGGATCTGCGGGTGGGAGCTGCGGGTGGGAGCTGCAGGTGGGAGGGCAGCGCAGGGCTAGCACCCCGGGGCTGACGCTGCTGCTTTCTGCTCCCTTCCAGGGCTCCCCGGAGCAGCCCCTGCCAGGCGGCCGCAGCCAGGGCAGCCTGGAAGCGCTCTGCCGGGGAAGAGCCCTTTGCCTGGGGCAGAGGCCAGCGTGGTGCCCGGTCCGCAGCCCGGCAGGGTCGCCCCGGATGGGAAGCGGGAGTCGAATGCGGAGCGGGTGGGTAAGGACAAGTGCCTGCCCGGGTGTGAGCCAGTGGCTGCTGCAACGCCTGCGTCGGGGAAGAAGCTGGTGACCGGGGGGGAGCCTGCAGCAGGGAACAAGCCGACACTGGCTGGGAAGCCGGACACTGGGAAGAAACCCAGTTCAGGGAAAAAACCAGCATGTGGGGGGAAGACTGACACTAGGGAAAAGCCAGAGGTCGTGGCAAAGCCAGAGACCGGACTGAAGCCGGAGACTGGAGGGAAGCCAGACACTGGGGGGAAGCCGGAGACTGGTGGGAAGCCAGTGGCTGGGGGGAAGCCGACACCTGGGGGGAAGCTGGAGGCTGGGGAGAAACCTGTGCTGGGGGAGAAGCCGGAGACCGGGGGGAAGCCGGAGAGTGAGGGGAAGCCTGAGGCGGGAGAGAAGCCTGAGTCTGACCGGGGTGACAGTGGGGAGGATGATGACAGTGACGATGACGATGACGATGATGATGATGATGATGACGACGATAAAAATGAGCATGGCGATGGTGATGACAATGGTGACAATGACGGTGATGACGAAGGCGACGACAATGGCGATGACAATGGTGATGAAGATGACGATGATGATGACGATGACGACTACAACGACGACGATGACTACGGAGATGATGATGGCGATGGTGATGATGATGATGACAGTGATGATGATGGTGGTGGTGATGGTGATGACACTTGGTGACCGATGCCGTAGGGTGTTCAAGGAGCGTGTGGGGCGAGGAGAGCCCGCGGTGGGTGGGTGCAGGGGCGGCCACCCCCGGCCTCCTCCTCTGCCTCACTCTGCCAGGGCCGGTCCCGGGCACCAACAGCGTTTTGGGCAGGACCTTCTCTTTCCTAATAAACCCCACACTGGGCCACCGGCTTGGCATGTCAAGCTGTCCCTGGTCAGTGCCTGGCACAGCCAGGCCATCATGGCTGCCCCAGCCCTGCCCCGGGCACGGGGAGCTCCCACGCCCGCTCCTGCCCAGCGTGGGCTCAGCAGGGCCCTTTGCACAGCGACGTGACTCTGTCCCCCGTGGGAGAGCCACAGGGATGGCCCCGACCAGGCGCCCGCCCAGGACCAGCAGAGCATCTCGGGGCCAGGAGAAACCTCCCTGTGCGGTCTGTCCCCCCCAGCTCCCTGGGGCTCCCTGGGGCAAGCTGCTCCGTGGCCAAGGCCCCCCGGCATCCCCCAAAAGCAGTGGCAGGGCTTGGCCAGGAGCCACGCGGGCATGGGCACCCACAGGTCCCGGCGTCCCGGAAGCTCGTGCGCCCCTTGGAGCCTCACCTGTGCCCGCCATGGTGCGCCGTGCCGTGCTGGCAGCGGGGTCAGGAGCTGGGGGACCGCTGCCTGTGCAGGATGCGAGGGGCACCCCCAGCTGAGCTCCGAGGGCTCAGGGCAGCCCCGACACGCTCCCGCTGTGGAACTGCACGAAGGCAAGGTCGGGGCTGGCTGTGCCGCCGTGGCCCTGGGGCAAGCCCGGGTCCTCTCTGGGGGCACGATGGGGTGCTGCCGGGTGCCTGCTCCCAGGAGAGTCTCTGGGGATAGGAATGAGCCCGGTCCCGGCAGGGATGGATGGACCCGTGGAGTTTGGGCAGGAGTTCCCAGGGACCCGCTGGCTGTGGTGGCACAGCCCCTGCCCGGGACCCCATCCCTCCCACAGGGGCCGAAGGTCCCACGGAGGCCGGCGGGGGCTCGCCAGGAGACTGACACAGCAGGAGCCAGCCAGTGCTCGTCACAGACTGGGTTTACTGGGGTGGGGGGCCATGGAGACCCTCATGCTCAGCACGGAGCTGAGGGCGAGGGGGTGGAGGTGGGATCGGGGGGACGGGTGCTTATCCAGCAGCTGATGGATCCCTCCATGGCCGGCTGTCTGGCTGTCCGGCTGTCCGGCTGTCTGGAGCAGGGTGGCTGCAGAAGCTGGATCCTGGGTCCGGGTCCAGGCAGGGGCTAGGTGAATCCTGGGGAGAGACGGGAGCATCCATGTCCCAAGCCTTCGCTTTGGAGCACGCCGGGGTGCGGCCATCAGCCCTGCAGCGGGGCCCTGGGGGCGAGGGCTCCCAAGACCCTGGGCACCCCTCCCAGGGGAGCTGTCGGGGGGTTTGCCAGTCACTTCTGAAGCGTGCAAGGATGTGCGGGGAGACGGCACTGCTGTGCGGGACGCTGCACCCTGGCCATGGCCGCACTCGCCCCTGTGCATGCGGCCGCGCATCCTCCTGCAGCGCCGGCCCGCCGGCTCCCCGCGCCCGCGCCGTGCCCGCCCCGCGCTCACCTGCGGACACCAGCCGGGCCCAGAGGCAGCAGAGCCCCAGGAGCAGGAGCAGAGACAGCAGCCGCATGGCGCAGGGCGGGCAGCGTGGGGGCTGCCTGCCGGGGCACAGGCAGGGGTTTAAATCCTCCTGGGGCTGGAGGTTGGTCCCAGTGACCTGGTCCTTGGCCCAGTGCCCGGCACGCTCCGTCCGAGCATGAACCCCCCTGTCCCCTCCCTCCCGCGGGCTGCTGCTGCTGGACGAGCCATGCAGGGAGGCACGAAGGTGCTGCTGCTCGGCGCTGGGATCTGTGCAGCCCTGAGAGAGCCGTGCTGTGCCGTGCTGCGCCGTGCCATGCCGTGCTGTGCCACAAGACAAGAGCAGCCGGCGCAGCTTCCCGCTGCGGGGGACAGGTACAGGCCAGGTGGCAGCAAGGGGCCGGGGGACCCCGGCATGGCGCTGGCCCTGCCGAGGCAGCGGAGGTGGCTCCCCGGCCGGGCGCTGTGGAGCAGCCCGTGGTGCCCTGGCAGCTCTCCGGGCATTGTTCTGCCTCCGGGAACAATCGCTGGCTCCCGAGGGACGTCCTGTGACCGGACACGGTCCACAGCCCCGCACTGCCACCAGCCCCTCAGCCCCACACCTCCCGGCCAGCCGCTGCCCACCCGGCCCCACGCCTTGGGGTGGCAGCCAGGGACCAGGGCTGGCTGGGGGGTGCGGGGCCCCGGTGCTGAGGGCAGGGAGCCAGAGGCTGCGCGGGGGCTCTGCCCAGGCACTGGGACTGTGGGGCCATAGCACTGGGTCCCACGTCCTTGTCAGAACTGGGGCGACTGCCCGGGTCCCCGTCACGCAGTGCTGGAGCTGCCTCTTGCCTCCCGCTCCCTTCCCCAGGGCTGGCAGGACCGGCCACCCCGGCCCCTGAGGCCACCCATTGCCGGGGCTTCAGGCACGGGCACAGATCTGCACCAGCACCATCACTTGGAGGGACAGAGCCCTTCCCGGGGTCTGCCTGGGCTTCCCACCCGCAGCTCTGCCTGTGCCCGGAGCCCCGCGGCAATCGCTTGGGCCCTGGCTCTGCCGGGGGCCCCGAAGCTGCCCCCAACACGGTGCTGAGTGGGGGTATCTGCAAGCGTGCCACAGGCTGCGCCGGTGGCAGGGGCTGTCCCGGGAGCTGCTGCCTGTCCCCGGGGCTGCACCGTGCCAGCGCCACGTGGGGCTGCAGGCGGGCCTGCTGGTGCTGCGTGTCGCAAGGATGGAGGCACCGGAGCTGCCGGGGCTTTCCCTGCCGGCTCCCTTCCGGGAGCACCTGTCCCTGGGAGAGGCAGGAGGGCTCCGGCACGCTCGGCCGGGCAGGCTGCCTGCACGTGCGTGTGCGTGTGCACGTGCAAGCCAAGCTGGCCAGGCGTGGACACGTGTGTGTGCGTGCGCGTGCGTGTGCAGGCCACGCTCCATGTGTATGTGCATGCGTGGGTGTGCGTACAGTCCACGCTGCATGGGCATGTGCCACCTAAACCATGCGTGCCCGTGTGTGCCCGTCCACAGTCCAGGTGTTACCAAAACCTGGCACCACGCGCTTGCCAGCAGCCGGCTGCGTGGGGACCCTCTCCCACCGGTGTGTCCCCGTCTGCGGGACGGAGGCGACACGCAGGCAGGGTGACCCATCCCAGGAGCACACGGAGCTGCAAGAAGAGGAGCAGTGGGGAGCGCTGGCTCCACCATGCTGGGGCGTCCCTGCTCCCCGCGGGGGCTGTCCCTGTCCCCGTCCCCGTCCCTGTCCCCATCCCTGTCCCTGTCCCTGTCCCTGGGTGGGCAGCAGGGACAGTGCCCGGCTTGTGTCAGCCCCGGGGAGCATCGTCCTGACAGGCCAGTGGGCTCCGTGTGGGGCCAGCTGGGACGTGCCGCGCCGGGGGGACCCGCTCTGCCCCTCGGCTCCCCCAGCACCTCTCCTGCCATGCACCCTGCTCTGGGCAGGAGCATCATCCTGGTGGCACAGCGCCGTCTCTGTCCCCGTCCCCGCTGGGTGCCTGCCCTGGGAGGTGCCACATTCCTGGGTGCTCCCTGGGCTGGGCTGCCCCGGTCGCTATTTCCGCCGCGGTGGAGGTCTGGCCGGCGGCTCTGCCCCACGTGGCTGTGCCCATTACTCACGCCGCATGTCCCCAGCCACGTGAGCTGGATGTGGCAGCAGGGCAGGGGTTACCAACACGGGTTCCCCGCGGGGCACGGTTTTCTGTTGCGTGCAACCCCAACATCTACCTGGAAGCAGGCCCCTCTCGCCCCCCGCGGTGCCCCGAACCCCAGCACCCCCAGGACTGGCTCCGCATCCACTGCGGTGTCTGCCCAGCTTGGCCATGGTGTTACCGCCGGTGCAGGGATAGCAGGGGCGGTTCTGGAAGATGATGTCAGTCGTTACAGTGATCACCCGGGCGGCTGAGATACCGTGGCGAGATAGCGGGGAAAAATGTAGCCCCGGTGGATTTTGGTGCCGTGGCCCTGCCCTCCTGCGGGGTGTGGGGCTGGGAGGTTCAGTGCCACCGGGAACGTCCCGGACAGCTCCAGGTTGTGGGAGATGTGCCGAGAGCAGCCACCGAGCCGCGGCCCCGGGACCACCACGGTCCCCGCGCAGGGGTCCCTTTCCCACCGCCCACCCTGACCCAATGCCCCTCGACTGCCACCAGCATGTCCCTCCGGCTTTGCTCCCACCCTGCTCAGGCTTTGCCACATCGCCATGTCCCGTGCCGGGGACGCTGCCGGGGTCTCTGTCCTGGGGCTTTGGAGGAGAGGCAGGGTAAAGCTGCGGTGGGGCGCGGGTGGGGCGCGGCGCCTCCCTCCAAACCCCACCCTGGGTCTGACTTTCCTGGCCTCTCCCCACAGAGCTTTCCTCGCCCTCCGCTTCCCCCTTGGGACAGTAATTACAGCAGTAATTAGGAAGACAATTATTCCTGCTGAATGGGAACAGCTTAATCTATTTCTCCCTCCTTTTGGCAGGTTTCACCCCATGCCCGCCCACGGCTGCCGGCGGGATGCCGGGGACCTGCCTGCCACCCAGCCCAGCGCCGGGAGCCCTGCGCTGCCATGGGTCCAGACCCCCGGCTGGAAGCCGGGCAGGCTGCGAGCCGTGTCCCCTCCCTGGGGGATGCCCCTCACGCTGGCATGATGCAGCCACCGGACCCCGACCCGCTGCCGGGAGCAGGGGGCTGCCGGGGGGCACAGGGCACGGCTCTGCGCAGGCAGTCCCCCAGGAGGGGAGCGGGTGAAGGGGATGGCCCCAAGCTGGGAGAGGGTGATGAAGTGGGTGGCAAAGGGCCGATGGTGCCTGCGGGGTGGGAACGGACGGGAGCATCACCGTCCTGTGGGACCTCCCTTCCACAGCAGCGATGATTGGCAGGCGAGGGGTCGGGCTCAGCCCCGTGTGTGGGACCATCCTGCCCGGGATGCTCTCCGTCAACCAGGAGGGAGCGCGGGAGAAAGGGGAGAAGGTGTCCCCCGCACTGCTCTCGTGCAGCCTTTCCCCGAGGACCTGCACCGCAGGGAGAGCAGGGAGAGCAGTGCCACAGCATGCGGTGCCCCAGATGGCTGCACCACAGCCAGCAGCTTTCCATGCCCTGGCACGGCACTGCCACGCTCACTGGCAGCGGAGAGGCCGGTGCCGACCTCCCCCTGCCCATCCCCACCGCTGGCTTGTCCCCAAGAGGCTGCGGGTGGGTGCCGGCAGTGCCCCCAGCCCAGCCCGGGCATGCTGCTGCCACCCAGCTAGGCTCCCCGAGGGCCGTGCCGGCGCAGCCGTCCCGTCCTACCGGTCCCCCGGCTCGAGGGCTGTGGCCGGGATGCCGCCGGGGAGGCCGGGCCCTGCTTGGGTGCGGCTCGTTACCCACATGGCAGGAATTAGCCGGGTTCGGGCGCCAGCCTCGCTCCCTCCGCCCCACTGGCGCACCTTAAATCCCAGCCCACCACACCCGGGGCCCAGACCCGGCTGCCCAGGGCACCATGGAGCTGCCGCCCGGACGCCACCTCCTCCTCCTCGCAGCCCTGCTCCCCCTCGCCGCACGGTCTGGCCCAGCCCTGCACACAGCTGGAAGAGAGGAGCCGGGGATGGGTGAGTGCGCTCGGGGCACGTCCCGGGGACAGGGATGCTCCAGGTGCCGCTGCCGCCCGGTGCTCCCCGCTGCCCCGCATGGTGCCGGGCATCTGCGGGGGCACGGGGCTGCGGGTGATCGGGGTCCGGCCCTGGGGCGCTGGGGGGCTGCTCAGCCCCCAGCTCTGCGGCCCTCCCCAGCGTCCCGGCTGCTGTGTCCCGCAGCGAAGCCCGGGTACTGCTACCACATCCCGGAGGTGGAGGACCCGCTGGATGAGGAGTGCGGTGCCTGCCGCAGGAACGCCTCCTGCTCCCGCTGCACCAGCGATGCCGGCTGCCCCGGTGCCACCAAGTGCTGCCCCAGCAAGTGTGGCTACACGTGCCAGGAGCCGGTGCTGGGTGAGGGCTCGGTGCCGTGGCGGTGGGGCTCTGGAGCGGCGGCGTGGTGAGCGCAGGGGCGGGCGACAGGAGGGGTGAGCCAAGCAAACGGGGAAGGGGGTTCCCTGGGGTGCCCCCGAGCTCTTGCTGGGTCCTGCAGATGCCAAGGGGGCTCCACACTGTGTGGTGGGGGAGCACCTGGGCTGCTGGTGTGTGGGGCCGTGGGGCAGGCGGGCGCAGAGCCGGCTGCTCCCGGGAAGGGTTCGGCGGTAAGAAGGGACCGGAGCTGTGCAGACTTTTCTCTGGGGGCCCCGGCAGCGCCGAGCCTGGTGGCGTCCCCGGCCCATCTCGTCCCTGGCTCAGCCTGTCCCCCTTGGACCACGCAGACTTCTGCTACCTGCCCTCCGTCTGCGGGAACTGCAAGGCTCTCTTCCGCCGCTTCTTCTTCAACGCCTCCAGCCAGCAGTGCGAGGAGTTCATCTACGGCGGCTGCGGCGGCAACAGGAACAACTTCGAGACCGAGGGCGAGTGCTTCCAGGCCTGCTCCCATGTTGGTAACTAGCCGTGTGCTGTGTGCTGTGGCCGGTGGCTGGTCCTGCCCCGGTGATGCCCGGCCCGGCCCCACACCTGACCCCCCCGTCTCTCAGTTCCAGGTGCCCGATAGCGCCGGCCTGGGGAGCGCGGCGGCCTCTGCATGGCCCCTGCCTGGGGGAAGCTGCTGCCAGTGGCCACGTCCCCGTCCCCGTCCCCACAGGGAGCCATTCCCCACAGGGCTGGCAGCCACGAGTGCTGCTGCCCGGGGCGGCTGTGCTGGGGGCTGTGGCTCATCCAGGGATGCTCGCCGGCCCGAGGGCAGGGACACGTGCCTGCAGCGGCACGGCTGCCCCCTCCTGCGCCGTGGTGCCCGGCCGAAGAGCCCGGCCCTCCCCTGGGGCTGTGACACTTCAATACAAGGACAGGTCCTTGGATGAGCACGTCTGGGTCTTGTCCTTCCCGCCCGCGCGGGCAGGAGCAGGCAGTGCCCGTCCCTCTGGGCCGCCCTCCCTTGCTGGGACCGGGCGATGGGTGCCTTCGGTAGCACCGCATGGCGGCCCCAGGTCTCGCCCCGGCCACCACCCTGCAGCTCCCGCTGCCTCTGGATGGGCTCCCAGCCCTGGCTCTGCCCTCAAGCTGCCGACATGACCTGGCTGGGAGCTAAAGCAACCTAACGGAGGAGGAATGGCCCCCGCCGCGATGGATGCCCGGGGTGGTGCCCGTCCCGCAGCCTGCCCCAGACCCGGGTCTGTGTCTGCACCGCTTCGCTGGCCCCATGGCACCGACCCAGGCGTGGGCTGAGTCCCCTGGCCCCAGCACTGCCAGGACCGTCCCTTCCCTGGTGAGCCCTGGGCGATGCCGGGGCTGCTCCAGGAGCACGGGGGGCCGTCCCAGGGCCTGGTGGGGCCAGCCCGGCACTGCCGAGACTCGGGGGTGGCTGGAGGTGGCCACGCACGTCCTTTATTGCTGGAGGTGGTGGGGAGGGGACAGGCCAGCTGGGGCCCGTGACTGCCCCGTGTCCCCTAACGAAGGCATCTTCCTGCCGTGGAGGAGCTGCTCTCACGTCACGCAGCGTCTGAAAAGGAGAACGTGCTTTTAGGGAGCCGCGAGGCTGCGGGGGCGAGGGACCGGCAGCCACAGTTGCAGCTGAGCGCGGCCGGCTCTGGTGAGAGCTTCATCCCACTCCGCGTCCCTTCGGGTCCCCTCGCCCCGAAAGTGCATCTCTGCCGGTAGCAGAGTGATGGGGCAGCAGCAGGAACCGGCCCTGTGGTGATGCAGAGCCGGCAGCGTGCTGAGGGCTGTGCCCTTCATGCAGGTCTGGCTGGCACCCTGCGTGCCCTGGTGCCAGCCCCAGCTCGGTGGCCCTGGGCCCTCTTACCACCAGGCACCCGTGTGCAGACGTGGCCGCATCCATTGCTGCAGCACTTGTGGCCCCAGGGACACTCCTCGTCGAGGCTGCACAGGTCCAGGCATGTCCCGCGGCCCCTGGGGATGGGGCATGCCCCCTCTCTGCCTGCAAGGCAGAGCACTCTGCTGGGGGGCACCCGGCTGGGGGGCACCCCACGGCTCCCGGGGCAATGCCTGGGTCCTGGCTGGCCAAGCCGCATCTCACCTCCGGGGCTGTCCGTGCAGACACGGCCACAGCTGGTGTGGGTGCACCTCTGTCCCCAGGGACACTGCGAGTCGGCCTCGCACTCCTCTGTGCACTGCTCGGCACCATGCCGTGGCACAACTGTGGCGTCACGCTCTGCGGACAGGAGAGGACAGTCACGTGGCAGCTCTGAGCTGAGGCCATGCGTGCTCATCACTTGCACGGAAAGAGGGGGACGCATGGAAAGAAGGACGGGAGCAGATCATGTCCCTGGAGTGGGGAGGGTGCGGAACCCCATGGCACAGCCGCCTCGGCAGCCCCTGGCACGGGGCTCCAGCGCGGTCACGGCGTGGGGTCCTCATTAGGGAGGGAGGGCCAGGATGTCCCTGCGGGGTCGCTGCCAAGGGGACCCCGGGCTCCATCCCCGCTGGGCTCAGCCGGGTGGGGGCACCTGCGCCCCGGTGCAAGGGGCTGACCTTGCAGAGAGGCTGGCGTGCAGACGTGGCCGCAGCCGTTGCTGCAGCACTTGTGGCCCCAGGGACACTCCTCGTCGAAGCTGCACAGGTCCAGGCACGTCCCCCCCTCCCTGGGGATGGGGCACACTCCCACTCTGCCTGCAAGGCAAGCACCCGGCTGGGGGCACTCCACCGTGGGGCACCCCAGGGCTGCCCCGCACAGCTCCCGGGGGGCCTGGCTGGCTCTCACCTCCGGGGATGTCCATGCAGATGTGGCCACAGCCGGTGCTGGTGCACCTCTGTCCCTGGGGACACTGTGAGTCGGCCTCGCACTCCTCCACGCACTGGCCACCGGCCCTGTCCCGGCTCTCTGCAGGGGCACGGCGACCCGCTGTCACCTGGCCACCCTCGGGGGGCCGGCAGACAGCTCCCCCCGGACATGGCTGGCTACCTCTGGGCACGGCCATGCACTCCCAGCCACAGCCGGTGTCACAGCACTTCTCCTCTCGCTGGCAGATGCTGTCATCCAGGCACTGGCTCTCGTGCCTGCGTCGGGGGTCCCAGCATGGCTCTGCCCGGGGGCACTCCCCGGGGTGCTCTGCAGGAGGAGGGGACCGGGGTGAGGGTGCGGGGTCCCAGCCCCGCTCGTGTGCCGCTGCCCCGTGCCGGTGGCCGGGCTGCCTGCGCTCACCTTGGGCAGGGCGGGCGCAGCGCATGGCGCAGCCGGAGAAGCAGCACTTCTCCTGCCGGGGACAGTCCCTGTCGTGGGTGCAGGAGTCCTCCTCCGCACACGGCTCCGGCGTCTGCCGCGGCCTCACCTTCGGGCACTTGCCGGGTTTGTCTGAGAGGGGCGGGAAGGGGCAGCAGGGGCAGGGGCAGGCACCCTCCCCATGCTGCGGGCACCCACCTTCCTGGAGCCTCGGGGCACCCTGACGGCTGCACCCCAGGGTGTCTGAGCGCCCGCCCTGCGGCAGCACCGCCCCACATCCTGCCCCGCAGGAGGTTTGCCAGCGTGCCCGGCGGCGTGAGGCACCGCTGTCCTGGTGACTGTCTCCTCACCTCGTTCAGGGGCCGAGCACACGTGGCCACATCTGCTGCTGCAGCACTTCTCAGCCCCCGGGCACTGCCAGTCCCCAGCGCAGGCGGTGCCGCACGGGGCTGCGGCGGTCGGCACCTCCTTGGCCAGGGGGCAGATGCCCGGTTTCTCTGGGGGGCAGGAGGCAGCGGGGCTGGGGGCGTGGGGGGCGACGGCGGGTCTCCCCCACCCAGACCTGCAGCCCCCAGAGCTGGGTGGGGACCCCTGCCTGCTGCTTCCCTGCCCCTGCCCTGCCCGGTGCGGGACTGAGCGGCTCACACCTCGGGACGGGGGCAGGCAGGCATAGTCGCAGCCCTGCAGGCAGCACTTCTCCTCGCTGGGGCACTCGGCGTCATGCCGGCACCAGGCTCTGCAGTCGTAACTGGGGAACAGCCCGGCGCGGACTGGGCAGAATCCGGCCTTCCCTGCAGGGCACGGCACAGGGTGGCTGCGGTGCCTCTGGGATGGCTGCACGGACCCGCACCACAGCCCAGCCACCCCCATGGGGCACGCAGCCCCCTTGGCACCGCAGCCCCCTCGGCACTGTGGCCCCAGGCGCACCAGGCACTGCAGCACGACTCTGCCCTGCGGCAACGCTGCGGCATCTCCTCCCGCAGGAACCACGGGGCTGGCACCAGACCCCTCTGCCGATGGGCACGGGGGCTGCGGAGAGAAGCCCTTGCCCCCGTGGCTCACCAGATTCAGCCGCCCCCCGTGTCCCACCTTGGTGCTTGGCGCTGCACAACCCCGCGCACCGGCCGCCGCAGCACGTCTCCCCGCCGCTGCAGTCTCCGTTGCTCCGGCACCTTGTCCCCGGCTGCCAGGCTGGCGCGGCCGTGGGGGTCCCTGCGAGGCAGATGGCTCATGGCTGCACGTAGGGCCGGGGATGCCAGTGGGGACCGGGACACATCCGTCCCCTCCATCAGCCCCGGGCTCCCGCCCAGCCCCGCTCCGCACCCTCCCACCCCGGCCCTCACTGGGACAGCAGCTGAGGAGGCAGCGTGGCACCGTCTGGCTCCTGTCCTGGCCGCGGCACTCACCTGCTGCCTCTGTGCGGCACTCTGGGCTGCACCGGTGCCGGCAGCACGTCTCCGGGCGCAGGCAGTCCCCATCCCCGCGGCAGTTCTTCCCCCGGTGCCGCTCTGCAACGCAGGCAGCGGCGGGGCTGGGGTAGTGCCTGCCCTGCCCGTGCCGAGGGGTCCCAGCCGCAGCGCGGGGCAGCTCAGCACCGGGGACCCCGAGGTGGCCGGGGTGCAGGTCCCCGGGGGTCCCTGGGCAGGTCCCCGCAGCCCTTCCCTTCCGCTTTGCCGGGGTCCCCGTCCCCTCGGCTCCCGGCACCACTTGGAGGCACAGCCGTGGGGACCAGGGCGGGCAGAGCTGTCGAAGCTCCAGGGTGGCTCCCGCCCCTCTCACCTCGGTTATGTGCGTGGCACTCCTGCCTGCACCGTTGGTGACAGCACACCTCGGACCGGGGACAGTCCTGGTCCTGGCGGCACCTCTGCTGGTGGTGCGGCTGTGGGGTGGCTGGGGCAGGGCTGGCGTCCTCTGCGCCGTGGAGCAGGGCCCGGCCGGCGGTGCCGGCAGGGAGGAGGTGAGAGCGGGATGGTGGCCTTGCCAGAGGGTGGCCTCGCCGCCCCAGCGCCCACCTGGGAGCTGTGCGGTGGGTCCCCACCCCGGCCCCTCTCTGCCTGTCATGAGTAGCGCCCTGGCAGCCCCACGGCCCCGAGCACTGTGTCCCCCTGCGCATGTGTCGGGGCGATGCCAGTGCGTGGCTGAAGCCGCAGCCCTGCCAGCAGCGCTTACATCCCGTGGCACCACATTGGCAGGAGGCCCCGGTGCAGGGAGGGTATGGGATGGGGGCGGCACTGGCCCCTGGCACAGCCAGGCTCACCGTGCAGCGGGGCCAGGCAGGCGAGCCCGCAGGCGAGGGGGCAGCACTTGGCGCTGCCGGGGCAGTTGGCGTCCTGGGTGCAGGGGTCCCGGCATGGCGGGTCGGTACCCGGTGGGGGGCTGGCGGGGCAGGCACCGGGTTTCACTGGGGACAGCAGCAAGAGGTCAGGGACAGGCAGCAGCTCTCCTGCCAGCCCTGCCAGACCCGGCAGATCCCACCCCGGTGAGCACAGGGCGAGGGGGCCCCCGTTGTGCCACAGCTCTGTGCCCTGCGGTGGCTGCAGCCCCATGGCATCACCCCTGGTCCCTGAGCCACAGCCCTGCCCACGCTGCCTGTCCCATCCCGTCTCACCGGCCGGGGCTGCCGGCAGGCACTGGCGGCCACAGCTGCTGTTGCAGCATTTCTGCGCGTTGAGGCAGTCGCTGTCGCCTCGGCACTGCTCCCGGCACGGCCCCGGTGGCCCCGGCTGCACCGCAGGGCACTCCCTGGGTTTGGGTTGGTCTGGTGGAGCAGAGCGGGCGCAAGGCTTCAGCATCCCCAACCAGCTGCCCTGCCCGTCCCGGGGCTCCCCGACCCCTCGCCATGGTCCACGCACGCCCAGTGCCCAGCAGCCGCGTCCCGGAGTTGGATTTCCCTGGCAGCCGTCAGGAGCTGCCAGTGTAGGCGAAGCAGCGTGCGGCCGCCCCCGGGGCCCATGGCGGCGGGGAGGTGGCAGACGTCTACAGCACGGAGGGACTCCACGGCCGCCCCGCAGTGAGCTGGGGCTCTCTCGCTGCCGTGCTCCCAGCCGGCTCCCGCGGAGGCCTTACCCTGCACCGGCTCCAGGCAGGCAGGGCCGCAGCCCAGCGGGCAGCACTTCTGCGCTCCCAGGCAGTCCTTGTCCTCCAGGCAGGGGAAGGAGCAGGGGTACAAGAGCCCCTCGGGGGCTGCCGCCGGGCAGGCGCCGGGTTTCTCTGCAACGCCGAGTGGCATGGGGCTGAGAAGTGAGGCTGTGCCAGCAGCATCCCGGGGCATCATCAGGAAGCCTGCCCCTGCCGGACCCCTCTGCCTGCCCCTGCCTGGACCCTGCCACATGCCCTGTCCTGGACCCCTCCACATGCCCCATGCCGGACTTGGGAGCCGTCGGCAAGAGGCTGCCAGCAGTGAACAGAGAGCTGCTCTGTGGCAATGGGGATGGCACAAGGATGGGGACAGGGACGGGGGAGAAGGGTGCCAGCTGCCCCGGGACAGAGGTGCTGCCGGTGGCTGTGCCGCGTTGCCGTACCTTCTGCCGGAGGGGTGCAGCGGAGCCGGCACTCCCGGGGGCAGCACTTGTGCCAGCCGGGGCAGCTGGAGTCGTTGGCGCAGAGTGGGGGCTCCAGGCGCAGGCAGCGCGTGAAGTCCCGCGGGCACCTCCCCGGCTTCTGGGGCTCCCCTGCGGTGGGACGGTGGCGTCAGGGCAGTGCCAGGCGGCAGAGCTCCTCACCCTCCATCCCCCGGGGAGCGGGGCGTGGGTCCCCCCTGCGGGCGACGGGACCAGAGCGGGGAGCATAGCCTGGGGGGGCAGGGTCCTCGCTGGCACGGCAGTGCCCACCCGATGGCAATGCCCGGGGCTGCCAGGCAGAGCCTGGGGTGCGGGCAGCCCTGCTGCCGTGGCAGGAGAGGGACTGGTTGGAGCGGGGCTGGAGACTCCCCTGCAGCACGGCCCCGGGGCTGCTGTACCCCCACACCGAGACCTGCACGGCACAGCATGGCACGGTGCGGCATGGCACGGCACAGCACAGCACGGCACAGGGCTGTGTGTGCCCTTGCAAGGCAGAAAGTGCCACAAGGAGTGTCGCTGGCCCTGCCAGGGAGAAGCCAGCACCGGGCCAGCACCGGCTGGAGGTCAGGATCCATCCCTGAGCATCCTGCTGCCCCGTGCATCCTCACTGCAAGCAGCATGCTCCTCGCTGCTGCCTCCTCCTCCTCCTCCTCCTGGCACCCTGTGCTCATCTTGGCCACGCTGGGAAAATCGGGACAGCCCTGCCTTTGGCACAGGCGTGGGCAAGCTCCAGCTGGTGCCTGTGCCCGGCTCCTGCCCGCCTGCCAGGAGATGCCACGGGCGCAGCAGTTTCTGCAAACACCCCTTGCCGGCTCCTGGCAGGGCTGCGCTGTTTGGGCTGCAAACAGAGACGCTGCTGGGAGGTTTCACTCCAAACAGCAGCTGTTTGGTTAAAACAAAGAAGGAACCCGGCCGTTGTCTCGGGGCAGGCAGAGCAGTGCCACAGCCGGGCACAACCGTCCCCGGCATCGCCCCCACGGCGGGGGGGCCCCGGCGGTGGGGGTCTGTGCCCAGGAAGCAGCACCCGCAGCCCGGGCCCCTCCGCTGGGGTTTGGGTCCATCCCCGTGGTTGGGGGCTGCATGCAGGGGTGGGGAAGGGATGGGAGGTGTGAGGAGCAGAGCCTGGACACTGCAGGGCCGCAGATGCTGGGGTCTGTGCAGCCCCGGCCCCCCGCCCAGCCCCTGCCTGCCCCCGCCAGCACCCGCCTCGCTCCCGCCTTCGCCACATGGACCCTGCTCTGCCCAGAGACCCCTCCTCGGTGCCGGGCCAGGCGCTGGGCTCTGCAGGCACAGAGGTCCCAAATCCAGGTCTGCCAGTGTCGGTGCGGCGGTGCCCAGGGAGGCCAGGAGGGCCCCTGCCGCGTGTGGCACCCCTGGGTGCTGACAGCTGCTGTGCACACGGGGTGCAGGGGGGGCACATGGGGGGTGCATGTGGGGGTGCAGGGTATGCACACATGCCCAGGGCGGGAGCGGGCTCCCTGAGGCAGCGGGGCTGCGGCACAGGCGCTGCAGCCAGCCGGGACACGGTCCCCACCAGCATGTGCCGAGCAGTGCCAGCGTGTGCCGGGCAGGGACAGAGGGAACATGGCAGGGGCACGGGGGGGCTGGGGTGCAAGGAGCTGGCCCCAGGATGCCTGTGCCTGGCAGCTGCCGGGTTTGCCTGCCAGTACTCACCGTCTTTCTGCTCTGGTGCAGTGCCCAGCTCTGCCCTGAGGATGAGGAGCCCCAGGAGGAGGAAAACCCCTGGCCTCATGGTGCTGCCGGGGATGTCGTGCGTGTCTGGAGCTGAGCCGGGGCTGGGTTTAAAGTCTCTGGTGGGGGTGCCCGGGATGATGGGCCAGCTGAAGCCGGGCTGCCGGCCCTGGCAGGCTGGCCTTGCCGTGGGCAGGAGGGGCAGGAGGAGCAGGAGGAGGGGCAGTTCCCAGAACCCGCCGGCGCCCCGCCAGCCATCCCGCTTATCTCCGGCTGAGCCGCGCTTTTGGGTCAGGGCAACCTGCGGGGCCGAGGAGGGCAGCTGGGGTCAGGCGGCTGCTGTCCCCCACGGCGCACAGCCCCGTCCCTGCCGCAGCCGGCTGCGACCCCCTGCCTGGGTTTCCCTCCAGCCCCGCTTGCCCCTCACCTCCAGACCCCACGGCTTGGCCCCAGCACGGCAGTGGGAGCAGCCAGAGGGGCTCTGCCGGCTCTGCCGCCACGGTGCTGCCCTGCAGCCGTGGCTCGGCTCAGCCGGGCGCAGCCTCCATGCATGGGACCACTCGGCATCCGCACCACGAGGTGGGAGAGGTGTCCTGGGCCAGCTCGGTGTCCCAGCATGGTGACAGGGCTGGGCCGGGACCGGGGAGCGACCGGGTCCTACCGTGGCCCCTGGCACGTGGCTGCTGCTCCCTGCCCCCCTTCCCTGTCCTGGTGCTTCAACTACCCCGACCCGTGACTGCTTTTCCAACCAGGTTTTCACACTTTGGGATGCAAATGAGCCCTTCCTTGGTGCAAGGAATCCGAGGGAACTGGTTTCTGCACTCCAGTCCATGACTGCCGAGGGGACATCGGTGCGGCCCCCGGACCTGGCAGGACGGTCACCACGGGGCGATGGTGGCTGGAGGGCGCCCGCATGGAAACGGGAACCGCTCCCTGCCCCAGGGCAGCGCCTGCCTGCAGGGACGGCTGCCGGGCGCCTGCCTGCACCTCCCTGCCTGTGCGCAGCCCAGGGCTGCCTGCACCTCCTGGGAACCCGCAGCAGAGCACAGGGATGGCGACCCAGAGCAGAAGGCGGCCATGTGCCAGTTTATTCTGTTTCAGTGCTGTGAAGCGGCCAGGGCCGACGGGGATGCAGGGGTTTGCCTCTGTGCCGGGGCTGCCGGGAGCCTTGGCCTGGCATGGGGCGGTGCGGGCAGTGCGCAGCTGTCGATGGCACGGCTGCGAGGGGCTGGGGGTGCTGGGGACCCCGGCCAGGACCCATCAGAGCAATGCCGGTGCCATCTGGCTGGCGGTGCAGAGGGTCCGGCACAGGGACGGGTGCGGGGTGGGGAGCGGCCCCGAAATGGCAGCTCCTGGTGCAGCCCTTCCTGGCCAGGGCTAGGCTGTGCCTGGAAGAGATGGATGAGGCGGTCAGTGCAGGATGGGTGCTCCCACCCTGAGGGATGGGGGGCCCTGGGGTGCCCCCACTCTGGGCCCCCCTCAGTCCCCTCCAGGCTGGACCCGCTGCAGGGGCGAGACCTGCGCGGTGCCCCGGGCTGCAGGGACGCAGGAGGTGGCCAGGCTGGGGCGGGCCTCACCCCGCAGCGGGGGGACGCACGCCCGGCCGCAGCCCCGCAGGCAGCACTTCTGGCCGGGGGGGCAATCCTTGTCCTGCAGGCACAGGAGGAGGCACTCGGCCACCCCGTCACCGTCAGCCATGGGGGGACAGAGCCCGGGCCGCGCTGGCACGTGCGGAGAGAGGGAGGGGTGAGGGGCTCACCTCCTGCGGGCAGGGCACCCCTCTGGGGTGGGGGAGCTGCCCTGCCCGCAGCGGGTGAGCCCCTCACCCGGCTCCTGCCCCATGGGGACAGCAGCTGGGTCCCTGCGCTCCCATCGCCCCCCGGCAGGGTCACGGTGAGGGGCAGCCCCTGGGGAGGGTGGGTGCATCCAAGGGGGTGCCGGCCCTGGCTGGGGGGGCTCAGCCTGGGACAGGGCAGGGAGGGGACGCGGCGGGGTCTTGGCCCCACAGGGCGCCGGTGGCTTTACCCTCGGTGGGCGGTTTGCAGACGTGGCCGCAGCCGGTGGTGCAGCACTTGGCAGCCCCGGGGCAGTCGCTGTCGGTGTCACACAGCTCCAGGCAGGGGCCCAGGGAGCCCCGCAGCACCACGGGGCACGCGCCCGGCTTCGCTGCGGCTTGGCGGCTTCCTGGTGACAACGGGGACCGTGGCTGTGCCGGGATTCCACTTCCCCCAGCCCCGCTCCTGGCACGGCCTTGGTCTCCATCCCGCTCCCATCCTGCCCCCATCCTGCCCCTGTCCTGCCCCCCGTCCTCTTTCCCAGAGCCCCATGATGCCCTCAGCCGCCAGCCTCACACCCACACCAGTCTGACCCAGTGAGACCAGTCACAGCAATATGGGATGCCAGCTGGCAGCTGAAGCAGTGAGGGACAACCCTGGCTGCAGTCCCTGCCAGCACCCAGCCTGAGTGGGGTGCAGGAGGCGGGTGCAGGATGGGGGTGTCAGGAGGGGGATGCAGGAGGGGGTGCAGGATGGCGTGCAGCTCTGTGCCCGCTTGGGGCCATCGCCCACCCATCATGGAGGACCTGGGCAGGGGGATCCCTTCCCGCAGCACCCCGAAGGCCTGCTCCTGCCCAGGGGCTCACGAGGGCCGGGGCTGTGCCTGGGGTGGGTGTGCAGCACCAGGAGCCACAGCCGGCGGCACACGCTCCCTGGGGCCTGGACGGCTGCCACCGGCTGCACACTCGGCCGGGCACGGCTGCTGGGGCTTGTCCGGCGGCACGGCCGCGCACACGCCGGGCTTCGCAGGGGAGGATGAGCCATGCTACCACTGGCGCGGCTGCGGGGTGGGCACGGGGCAGCCGCAGGGCGGCCGTGGGGCAGCCATAGGCAGTGTCCGGGGCACATACGCTTGGGTGGGGGGATGTGGGTCTGGTGAGCCCCAGCCCCGGGGGGAGTGGAGCCTGCAGGTGCCCAGCCCTGGGAGGAGGGATGGCGGGGCTGTACCTGTGTCCGGGCGGGCGCAGGCCAGCCCGCAGCCGGAGAAGCAGCACTTGCGGTCCCCGGGGCAGTCCCGGTCATCGGCGCAGTGGTTGGGGCAGGCAGCAGCGCTCCTCTGGGCACGCTTCCGTGGGCAGAGGCCAGGTTTGGCTGGAGGGGAGGCTCGGCTTGGGGCTCGGTATGCAGCCGGCCTGGCCCCACAGCGCCCGCGGCTCCCCCACAGAGCAATGGGGGGCTGCGGACCCGTGGGGCTGTCCCGTGGCATCCTCAGCCTGGTGCGGGGACACCCAGGCCGCCTTACCTGGCTCGGCGCGCATGCAGTGGGTGCAGCAGCCGTGGGTGCAGCACTTCTCCCCGGGGCTGCACGCGGTGTCGTTGTGGCAGCGCATCCCGCAGCTCGCCCCGCTGGCGCTGCTGGCACGGGGGCAGTAGCCGGGGCTCTCTGCAGAGGGAGATGCTCCGTGCGGCCGTGTGCCCAGGGAGCGGGGCTCGCACCAGGGGCACCCGACACGGGCACCGGCCCCCGCCCGCATCCCACCCGTCGCCCGGTCCCCATGCTGGCATCTCTTGGGGGGAGCTGGCAGTACCTGTGGTGGGGAGGAGGCAGGTCCTGACCTGCCCGCTCTGGCAGCACTTCTCGGCGCTGGGGCAGCCGTGGTCAGAGAGGCAGTACAGCCTGGGGGGGCGTGGGGCTCCGCTCCCCCCCGCCGGGCACTCGCCCGCTTTGCCGGGGGCAGGCAGGGCGGCGGGGAGCCAGCGTCCCCGCAGGGCCCGGCGTGGTGCCGGGGTGACCGCGGGGGCAGCGCCCTGGTCCCCGGCGCGGTGCTGCTGGGCCAGGGTGGGCGGCAGCTCCACAAAGAGCACCAGGAGCGCCAGGAGGAGGGTGCGCTTGGCCGGCATTGTGCTGCTGTGGGGGAGCCGTGCTGCTGGGCCCGCTGGCCGGGATTTAAATGCTGCTGGGGTGGGGGCCGGCCGAACCGAGCTGCTCCTTCCCACGGCAGCACCGTGTCGGGACCGTGGGAGCGCCAGGCACGAACAATCCGGCTCGGGGGAGACTCCCGGGGCAGTGCCGGGCTCACGGCCCACAGCTGACGCATCCTCCACAGCGCGCCCTTTCCAGGTGACCGGTGACCCGCGAGCAGCCGAGCCAGGGGGACAGGCAGCACTCCCGGAGCCCCGGTGCCTGTGCTCCCCGACGGCAAGCAGGGATGGGACACAGGGGAGCAGTGTCCTGTCCCCAGTCCTCAGTGTCCACCCGGTCCTGCCTGGAAAGCATTGCCAGTCGCCTCCCGGCACACACGGAATGGGGAGAGCTGCTGCAGAGAGCCGTGGCGCTGAGCTGGGGTGCACCAGCCTGCACCTGCACCGCAGGGAGAGGGGGAACCGGCACTGGGCACTGGGCTGTGCCGGGCAGGGTGCGGGGTTCACTCTGCCCCGGGAGACAGCTGTGTTCTGTCCCCTGCCAAAGCGGGGGCTCTGGGGGTGCCGGCTCCTCGAAGGCAGGTGGGACTGCTTGCTCTGGTCCCAGGGGCTGGGAGCAGGAGTGGGGCGGGCGCAGGAGGGCTGGGGCGCCAGGAGCCCTGTGGGGAGCAGGAGATGCCAGGGAGAGTGGGGCAGGAGCAGGAGTGGGGCTCAGCTCTGGGCAGGCAGGGGAGGGAGTGGGCAGGGGCAGGCACGGGGCAGGGGCAGGCATGGGGCAGGGGCGTGTGGGCTTCACTGCCCATGGCTCCTTCAGCCTTCTGCCACAGGCGACGTGCCACTGCTGGGCTGGGAGCATGTGGGGCAGGAGGGGGCTTGGGTGATGCTCGTGTAATGGCACACGCCGGCAGCGTCCCCGTCCCCCGGCCATTGCAGAGCAGAGAGCAGCTCTGCTCCGATGGGACGCGGACGCGGCTGCACCTCGATGGCCCTGCTCTGAGCACATCTGCGCAAAGGCAGAGGAGCCGGCGTGCTCGGGCAGCTGGGGCCGTGGGGCAGCCCCAGGCAGGGGCACAGGCTGGGGACCCGTGGAGACGCGGTGCAGCCAGACGGTGCTGGCGCTTGTTGTGTGGAGCCCTTCTAGGCGGCCCCGGCACCAGCACCAGTGCCCAGCAGCAGCTGCGGTGGGCAGGATGCGGCTGGGAGCGGGCAGAGCAGCTGCCCAGCCGGGAGTGCGGCGGGACAGAGAGGTGGCCACAGGCGCGGCAGGGAGAGGCTGCTTTATTGGTGAGAGTGCAGGGGGCTGCGGCGCGCCCCGAGCAAGCGACCCCGGGGAGGAAGCTGAGGCTGAAGGCTCCGAGCTGGGAGCGTGGCCGGGCCGGGGGGGACGGTGCGGGGCCGGGGCCTGGGTGTGCGGGACTCGCGTCGGGCAGCAGCTTCCCTGTGGCCAGGCTGGCAGGAGGCAGCTGCGCCTGCAAAGGGAGCAGAGGGCCGTGAGTGGGATGGGCGCGTGGGTGCCATGCCGTGGGTGCTGCAGGATCCCCGGGGTTGGCGGGCGCCCGACTGACCTCAGTGGAGGGGAGTCACGCAGGAGACCTTGCCACAGCCGTTCCTGCAGCACTTCTGGCTCCCGGAGCAGTTGGAGTCCGTCTTGCACTGGTTCGTGCAGACGCCCAGCATGGGGATCCCCGGACTGACGGGTGGGCAGGTGCCGGGCTTCTCTGCAAAGGCGAAGGGTCATGGCCTGAGACCTGCTGGCCCCGGCACGAGGGGCAGGGCTGACGCTGCAGCTCCCAGAGCTGCAGGCATGGCCCTGGCCCCTGGCTGCCACGGAGAAGGGACCCCCATGCCGGCCAGTGGCTCCCCCACCCCACGGCTCTGCCTGTTGGTGCTCCTGCCAGCCTGACCCGATGGGGACATGTCAGGGAGGCCTCGTGGCGTGGTGGTCCCCCACGGTCCCTGTGGTCAGCCTCCCGCTCAGGGGTGCATGGCCAGCACAGGATGCATGGCCACGGCACGCAGCCCCGACGGCAGCCTTGGCCCTGCTTTCCCCCACAGCTGCCATGGACAGCCCCGGCCGTGCGCTCGTGGTGCGTGGGCTCAGCCCGGGCCTCGGTGGGGGGCACGTGCCCCCCAGACAGCCTGTGCCCTGGCTGCGCGGGGCCCCTGCCCTGCTGTCCCGCTGCCTGCTGCTGCCTGCCACCGGCACTGGCCTCCCAGCTCTGCAACTTGCTGTCCTCCACTGCGGCACAGCCAGGCCAGCTCCATCCTTGCAGGCAGCAGTGGAGGTACCGGAGCCTCCGGTTCACATCTGCGTGTTTGCAGCTGGAGATCCCAACTCCTGCGCCTGTCTACCGGGGCTGCTCTCCGGCAGGACCGGCACAGTGAGTGTACTCAGCCGGGTGGCCGTGGGGTCGTGTCCGGTGCAGGGCCGGGGATGACGCCGTTGGGAGGCTCTTCCCAGGCGCAGGGTTGGGAGGCAGGACAGTGCCCACGTCCTGGGCTGGCGGCCACCCACAAGGCTGAGTGGGTAGCAAGGGCTGCGACGGGGATCAGCGCAGACCCCTGCCCTCTGCACCGGCCCCAGCGTTGTTCGGAGGCGTCCTGCTCAACGCTCATGTCGCTGGGAGGAGGAAGGGGTGAGCATGGCCCCGCGGGAGCACACCCCGACCCTGCCGGGCTTCCCACGCAGCCCCCGACAACCGTGCTGCAGCCAGACACGCAAGGGGTGCCCAGGCCCGCAACCGGTACCGCGCCCCGGAGCACCGGTGCCGCCGGCTGGGACAGGCTGTCAGCTCACAGCAGCGGGGCTGGCTCCGGGCAGCGGGGCCGGGAGCAGGAGGGAGGGTTACCGTCGGGCTTCTGGCAGGCCTTGCCGCAGGCCGCCGGGCAGCACTTGAGGGTGCTCTCACAGTCGCCATCGGACTGGCACCCCACCGTGCAGTTCACCGCTTCCATCGCCGGGTCCGGGCACACACCGGCTTTTGCTGCAAGGCAAAGGTGGAGGGCGTGGGTGGGCGCCGGGGCTGCCGGCCCTGTGGCAGGGTGAGGGCTGCCGTCCCGAGGCAGGAGATGCTGCCGCCAGCCCCAGGGCTGGGTCCAGGGATGCTGCGGAGCCCAACCACGCCGGGCGCTGGCTGGCTGTCGGCCCCGGCCCCCACCCCAGCAGGCCCCAGGGCTGGGAGCGATGCTGGCTGCTCGCCCGGGGCATGCTGTGCCGTGCCGTGCCGTGCCGAGCCGTGCCGAGCCGTGCGCTCATACTCACTGGTGACATTCTGGGCGGATGCTGGAGGCAGCTCTGCCCAGAGAGCCAGGAGCCCCGCCAGGACGAGCACGCTGCGGGCCTTGGGCATGGTGCGGGAGCCGGCGCTGCGCCTGCGGGGCCGCCCGGCCGGCCTTTAAGCTCCTCTCCAGGTGGGGCCGGCAGGCGGGAGGGCTCGGCCTTCCGGGTGGCTCCCAAGGGCCGGGCAGGGCCAGGCTCCCCCTTCGCGCTTGCACAACCCGAGTATCAGGTATCTGCCGCTGCTGGCTGCCGACCAGGAAGGGGGAGCCTCGAGGAGACCGGGCGGCCATGCTGAAAACTTGCCCGGCAGGAACGGCAGCCAGCCGCCACCAGCCGTGGCCCCCATGCGCCGCACGCCGGACCCTGGCCGGCCCCAGCCGCCGAGCCAGCCGGGGTGCAGGGCTGTCATGGCCTCGCACGGGGTTTGGCCGCTGGAGGCCACGGGGATGCAGCTGGTACTGCTAGCGGGGAGCGTGGCAGGCGTGGGTGCGCCAGGGACAGGGCACAATCCGTCCCTGCCACCGCCCTGGCTGCGGTCACGAGCTCGAGGAGAGTCCCCGGTCTGGGCCGCTGATGCTCAGAGGCCAGGACGAGCCGGCGGTGCGGACGGGGGCCGTGGCTCGGCTGCTGCCACTCGCCCGGCTCCTGCTCCAGCCACTTGTTCTCCTCCAGCTTTCGCTCCTCGACTGAAGGGCCCTCCAGGCTGCCTGCGCCTCTGGGCAGGCGCCTGCCCCGGGGCTCCCCCGCACCTCCCCAGCAGCCACAGGAGCTCCTTCTGCCCGGCCGCAGCCTCATCCCGCGGCCCCCGCCATCCTCGCAGCCTCCAACAGCCCCAGGGATGCGGCCCGGACCGTCCGGCAGCGCCGGTTGGGCAAGTGGCTGGCGGGAAGTGAGCTGCCGGCATGCTCTGGCTGCACGCCCGGTGCTCCGGGGCATGGCGGTGCTGGGCGCCGTACGACCCCAGACCCCCTCGGCCTGGCGGCTGTCCGGGATACCCCTCCCACGGCACATGCGCCGCCCTCCGGCAGGCCAGGATGCTTTGCGGTGCCTGGAAGCGTCGAGCCGGGGTTTGTTTGGATAAGACCAGCTAGCCAAGTGGCCCAGATCACCTGGCGTGGCTGCCCTGCTCTCATCAGCGTTTGTTGCTCTGCCAGTTCCCGTCTCCTTTGCAGGCGCTGTCAGTGGCGGCTTTAATTACTTTAATTGCTGACGGAAGGGGAGCAGCCCAGCATTACGCCGGGGGAGACCTGAGGACCCCGGCCCCTTTGCTCGCAGCTCCCGGTTTTGGCTCAACACCTTGGGTCGTTTGGCTGCCATCACAACGTGGGTCCCTCCGCGCAGTGCCGGTGCTGCCTGGCCAGGGGCGCACGGGCTGGACCCCTCTGCTGGGAGGCAATCTCAGAGCATCCCAGCTCCCTGGGCCCCATCCTGGGCATGGTCGCAGGCTCAGCCTCTCCTGTGTGGGGAGGAGGGTGAGACCTACCCCGTCTCCGGTGATGTGCCCTCGTCGCTGGCAGAGGCTCCAAGGGCAGCCCCAGCTCCGGGCTGGAACATCCCGCAGACCCACGTGGGCCAGGGGTGTGTGGGGCCAGGGACAAGGTCCCTGCCCCGAGTCACGAGCCGGTGTCCGCTCTGCCGGGGTCCGTCTCCAGGTAATTTAACCCCACAGTCAACAACGCGGCACGGAGCGGAGTGGCAGTAAATCAGTAACTGTTTGCCTCTGCCTGTGGTCCCCTCCCTGCCGCAGGTGTTTATGCAGGAACAGGAGCTGGCATGGACGGCCCAGCCGCCACTCCATGCTTCACCGCTGTCGGCAAGTGGGAGCCGACGCATGGGGACAAGGGAAAGGCCTGGGGTGGCGGGGAGAGCAGCCGGGCAGTGGCAGGGAGAGCGGCAGGGCAGTGGCGGGGAGAGCGGCAGGCCAGTCCTTGTGCCTGCACCCTCTGGGCTGGGGTGCCTGGCGGCTGGGTGCCGGGGAGCTGCGGGGGAGGCTGCCAGGATCTGGCCACGCTCGGGCTGGCCGGGATGCTCCCACTCTGCCCATGTGGCTGGGCCCCACTGGGGACAGCGCTTCGGGGAACTGGGCTGGGCTGGTATTTCTAGCCCAGGGCTGATGCTGGGACTCCCTGAATAAAGGCAGCTGTGTTGCAGCCTGGTGGCCCCTGGGCCAGGGCCGGGTCACGGTGCTCCGGTGGCCGGGGCGGGATGGGGGTGGTAACGTGGCCACTGCAAGCGTGAGCGTCAGCTGGGCGGTGTGAGCGCTGCCCTCCAGGATGGAGGTGAGGGACCTGCGCCATCCCTGCCTCTGCTGCGCAGGGACAGAGCCCACCCGGACCCAGCGGCAGCTTTCCTGGAGCAGCGGCGCTGCTGCTGGTCTGATGGTGCCCACCCAGCGGCACCGTCCCCGCTGCCAGGGCAGGGGCTGCCCCGGTGTCCCACCGTGACTGAGCTGCTGCTCCAGTGCCGGCGCTGCCAGTGGCGCTTGCCTTTGAGGGTTACTGCCCCGGTCTGACCCTGTAATTGCTCTGCCCCAGCGTGTGGGATGTCCTTGGTGCTGGCGGTGAGCAGCCAGAGCTGGGAGGCTGTGACCGCGGATGCCAGCAGCCAGGCTGCACCGGAGCAGCTGGACAGGAGCAGACGGGAGCCCAGAAATGGGGTCGTGGCAGGAGACAAGGAGGAAACCGTGGAGGAAGGCGAGAGCTGCGGGGAGCAGTGTGGGCGTCGGCGGGTTTGCCCAAGGTTGCGCCTTGGCCTCGGCGTGCCTGGCTGGCTGCCGAGCGGCCGATCCAGCTGGAGCTGCCCCCAGCCAGCCGGAGCAGCTCGAGACGGACTGAATGTGCTGGCGGCAGGGCCAGTGGCTCCAGCCCACGCAGTCGGCATCGCTTTCCGGGATACAGAAATGCTTTGGCTCCCATCCCCAATGCGCGGCATTCGGGATGCTGCCGTCCCCAGCCTGGCTCTGCCAGGCGCTTCCTCGACAGAGGCCGAGGGTGGCTGTGGGGAGCGCGGGGGTCTGCAGGTGCGGCTGCGGGCAGCCGCCCCTGTGCCAAGGCACATCCCAGGGGAGGATCCTGTCTGAGGACACGGGATCAGCAGCCCAAGCCCGACCCCAAAGGCTCTTCCCTGCAGCATCCCTGGGTGGCAGTGCCTGCCACCGCTGAGCCCGGTCATGCTGGCTGCGCCCAAGCCCCGCGGCTGACCGCGGCACCTTCATGGCAGCAGGGAAGGTGCTGGAGTCACGTCTCCCCGCCGGCCGAGGGAGAGCGGTCAATGATTAAGAGGGGAGTGTTGCTGAGCCAGGCAAGGTGCCCCCGGGCAGCTAGCCGGCCTCCTGCTGCCAGCACGGAGCAGGGAAAGCAGGGGACAGCAATAGAGAGGGACGCCCCTTCCTCTGGGAGACGTTGGGCCCCGGCAGTCGGCAGCTCAGGGTCCCCGCGCTGTGTGCGTGGGCTGATGCAGGGGGAATTATCTGACCCCTTTGGGGCCCAGCCGTGCACCCGGCTGGCAGCCGAAGGCCGGTGCACCCCGCGGGCAGGAGGGCTCCCGCCATGCTGCCGCATCCTGCTGCTGCCACCAAGCCCCCCCCCGCCTGCCCACGCTGCCCGCACGGCGCAGACCTCGGCGGCCCCTCTCCGCACTGCAGAGCCGGAGCCTCGCGGCTTTGTGATGGTGCACAGAGTGCCCCGGAGCCAGGGAAGTGCCCGGCTCTGTGCTGGTGTGATTGGTCTTACCTGCTCGTCCCATGCAGGACCCCTGGCCCGAGCCAGCCCCGCAGCGCCCTGAGAGCCGGCAGGACGCAGCCACCCCGTGCCCCCCGAGCACTCACCCATGCCCCCGGCAGCCGCAGTGGCCGGCTGCAGCTGGGCACACAGGGCGAGGATGCCCACGAGCAAAATGCCAGCAGTCTTCATGGTTCTCCCCACGGGTGCCGGATGGCCAGCGCGGGTCGGCGAGGGTTTATATCCGTGCGGGGTCGGGGAGGGGCTGCCGCACACATAACCTTCGGGTGCCGAAACTCTCGCTGCGTTTCACAGCTGTGCCCGAGGCAGCGACAGCCCCACGACGTGTTATTGCCTGAGAAATCATTTACCACGGCCCCGTCCCAGCCCCAGCAGCCAGGCTGCAGCCTGGGTGGGGATGTCAGCACCCAACAGCACCCTCCCCGGGGGAAAGGGAGACGCAGCCACAGGCCGGGACCACCCCCACGGCCACGGGGAGACCAGAGGAAGGGGCTGGTGCTCTCTGGCTTGGGAAAGAGGGGACAGAGGGGACAGGGGCAAGGCTGGTACATCCAGAGTGGCCCAGAGGGTGTGGACGGGACTTTCTTCCCGTGGCTGCAGGAGCCGGGGGCACCGAGGGAGACCCGCAGGTGAGGGGCAGAGGGCGGATGGCCTCCTCACCGAGCTGTGGGACTCAACACTGCAGATGTCAAGCGCTGCCCAGGTGTGACAAGCGATTAGACGAGTTTATGGGACAGGAACCCAGGGGGGACGGAGCAGGAGGATGCTCCCCTGGGGTGGCGGCCGTCCTGGCGGCGCGGCACGGGGGCGTTCTGGGATGGAGCAGCTGGGGGTCTGTCCCCGGCCATGCCCACGCTGGAGACCCAGCGCCTGCCTGCCCCGGTCCCGGCCTGGTGCCTGCATCCTGCTGCGTCTGCCTGTGGAGCCACGGGTGACAGCCAGCTGGGTCCCTGCGGGCGAGCGTGGCCTCGGGGGGAGCGGAGCGTGGGAAGCCTGTGCGATGCGCCAGGCTGGGTGCACCCGCTGCCCCGCGCCGTGCACCGAGCACCATTCCTCTGTGGGGACAGGCGGGCTGCTGGGTGCCGTCACGTCGGCTGGCTGCAGACGTGTCCCAGCAGACGGGTGCTCCAGCGGGGTCAGCACCGGGGCTGCCTTTCACCTTGCCGTGCACTGGGACCAGCGGGAGGTGGCCCTGGATGAGGTGGGGAAGCCCAAGGTTAACGGTGCGGGGAGGTCACAGAGAGCCCGGCACAGCCAAGCGTGCGAAGGGTGACCGTGCCGACGGTGAGGTGTGCTCCGTGCCGGTGGGGACCCCATGGTGCTGCTGCTGCCATGCCCCAAGACTCTGCCAAGCAGGACCTTTGCTCCCTGCTCCCCATCCCACGCAGTGCAGGGACACGGCCGAGCTGCATGCATCCTTGCCGGGGGGTCTGCACCATGGCATCTCTCACTGCTGAATTGCAGCCATGCTGGCACAGCTCGCTGTGCCCCACCGAATGGCAAAGGGCACAGGCAGGTGCTGCTGGCAGGTCGGGCAGAGGCAGCCTGGCTTGCTGGGTGCAGGGGGGGCTGGCAGGGCTGCAGCAAGGCACGGGGGGCAGCCCACGGCCACAGTGGGCAGAGAGGGGCAGGACCTGGGTTTTCAAGGGGCTGGTGGAAGGGGCTCATCCTCTGCCGGAGCTGGAGACGGGGAGAAAGGCCTCGGCCAGGGTCCCGGTGTGCGGGGAGGGACGCTCCCTGCCCGGGGGTTTGTCGCAAGGCCAGCCCGGCTGGAAGCAGGCGTCTTTGTGCTGAGGCCGACGTGACCTCTGCGGTCTCATACGGGGTTTTACAGCTCAACGATTGTATTTCCCCGCTTGGAAATTCCTGTTTGCGTCATCCCTGCTCCAAGTGGCCAAATGCACTTGTTGCTACAGAAACTCTGGGTCTGAAACAAAGGGAACCATTAGCAAGAAAACCGGGGGCTGTGAAAGCAGTCCCATCCCCGGTTCATGTGGACGGGGTCTCTCTGAGTGACACCTTTGCCATGACGTGGCACGTGCCGCAATGCTGCGGTGGTGACGCGGGGAGTCACCAGCCTCTCCCCAGCAGCGCCTGGTCCTTCGGCTGGTGCTGGCGGCTCCTCGCTCCGAGGGGCTTCGGCCTCGCGCCCTTCCTCCCCTGGCTGCCACACGCCCGTCGTGTGCTACGGCACGTAGCTGCGTGCCGTTAATGACGGCGTGTTTGAGTCCTGCTGGCACGCAGCGGTGTGAAGCCTGGCGTGTCCTCCTGCTGCCATGCCCCGGCCGTGGGGAACGGTCCCCCTGGCCTGTGCAGCCCCCTCCCTGCCTGCTGCCCCCTCCCTGCCTGCAGCCCCCTCCCTGCCTGCTGCCCCCTCCCTGCTGTGCCGCGCTGGTGCCGGGGCTGGGGCTGCGCGGCTCGCCCTGTGCCCCCGCCTGCGGTGTCTCGCAGCTCCGTGGGCTCCGTGGGCTCCGTGGGCCGGGCCCGGCAGCACGGCGGGCCCGATCCCGGCGCAGCATCCCGGGCGGCGGCCGGCAGAGGAGGCTGTTGCTCCGTCAGAGCGGGCCGGGCCGGGGAGCGGGGCCGGGCTCCGCCGGGCTCCGGCAGCGCCGGCCCCGGCCCCGGCCCGGGCCCCGGAGGCGGGGACCGGCGCGGGGCGCTCCCCCATCCCGGGCCGGGGCCGGGCCGGGGCCGGGGCTCCCGGGCTGTACTTAAGCGGCCGCGGGCGGCGCGGGGGCAGCGCCGTGATGCCGGGGTTGGTGCTGCTGCTGCTGGTGCTGCTGGCCCCCTCGGGCCCCCCGGCCACTGCCGGCCGGCCTCGGGGCGCCGGCTGATAGGTGAGCCCCGGCCCGGGGTGCGCTCTGAGCTCGGCCCCGCTCCCCGCCACCGCCCCGGTGTCCCCGGTGTCCCCTCGCCCCGCTGGGGGGGGGGGGGGGGCGCGCACGGGCTCCGAGCCGGGACCTCCCGCCGGGTTCCTCCTGCCCAGCCCCGCGGTCCCCGCCTGCTGCAGAGCCCGCAGCCGAGCGGCAGGGCTGCACCCCTCCCCGGAGCAGCGGGGGGGGCCCGGGGAGGTGTCCCCCCCGGCCCGCCTCACCCGCCGGCAGCTTCCGAGGCGCTGGGCGGCCCGGCGGGCTCTGGAAGCGGCGGCTCCGCCAGTGCTCTGCACCGCGACGTGCCCCGCTGCCGGGGCAGAGCCGGTCCCGGCCGTGCCACCCCCGCCAAGGGGGGCCCTGCCCAGGCCGGGGGGCCCTGCCTGCGCACCGTAACCCCCTGCCCGCCCTCCTCTCCCTCCCAGGGAAGTACGGCGAGTGCCCCCCGCCCCGGAGGATCCCCCTGAAGCCCTGCGACAGCTTGTGCTCCTCGGACGCGGACTGCCCGGGCAGCGAGCGCTGCTGCAGAACCAGCTGCGGACGGGAGTGCCGGCTCCCCACGGGAGGTGAGGGAGTCCCTGCCCCCCAGCAGCCCTGGACGAGCCCGTGCTCTGCCCTCCAAGCGGGGGGGCACTGCGGCCACCTCGGGGAGCGGGTCCTGCAGCCCTGCCAGCCCCCGCGCCCCGTCCCGGCGTGTGGCCGGGATGCGCCGGGTCCGGGCTCTTCCGAGCGCAGCCGCTGCCTGTGGGGTGCATCACCCGCAAGGGCCGGCGTGGGTGGCCCCTGCACCCGATCCCCCTGCCCTCAGCCCCTCTGGTGTAGGGGGACAGGGGTGCCCGTTGCTCCCTGCCCGCAGGACCCGGGGGTGGGCACCCCGGGGGTGGGCCGGGCAGTGGGAGCGGGCAGGGGCTGGCGGGGCTCTGACCCTGCTGGGCACCCCCAGCCAAGAGGGGCTTCTGCCCGCGGGCGGACCATATCTGGATGGCCGTCTGCCTGGTGAAGTGCGGCAGCGACAGCGAGTGCCGAGGCAGTGAGAAGTGCTGTAGCATAGGCTGCCAGGTCCGCTGCATGGAGTTGGTGCCAGGTAAGGGCGGCCGGGGGGCTCGGCAGGAGAGGGGCCGCGGCCAGGACAGACCCCACGCGTGAGCCAGTCTCCTTTCCCACCCGCAGCCAAACCAGGCGTCTGCCCCAAGAGAAAGGTGCTGCAGACCTTCGCCCCTGCAACAGCTCCTGCAGCGATGACACCGACTGTCCCCGCCACGAGAAGTGCTGCTTCACGGGCTGCGGCCGCGGCTGCCTGCCTCCGGACAGAGGTACCGCAGCCCCGCTCCTGCCCGCTGGCTGGGGCCACTGGCTGGGTCCTGCTGCCTCCAACGGCCCCATGTCCTCGGGTGACATCTGTCACCTCCCACCGGTGACTGGCCCGTGCAGGGGACGCTTCCGTCACTACGCCTACAACCCTGCCACGGGGACCTGCCAGCCATTCATCTACAGCGGCTGCGGGGGGAACCCCAACAACTTCAACACGGTGGAGGAGTGCCAGCAGGTCTGCCAGCAACGAGGTGAGAGGAGGAGCTGCACTGGGCCAGACTGGGTTGGACTGGGCCAGACTGGGCTCCCCCTGCCCAAGCAGAGGTGGGGGCTGGGCAGGGGGTGAGAACGCAGAGCTGTGCTGCCTGCAGCCAGGCAGCCAGACCCGGAGGGTCTGCCGGCCTCCCCGCGGCAGGGAGAGCAGCAGCATCCCACATCGCCTCGGCACACGGCGTCCCTGGGCCCCGGCGCATGGCATGGGGGCCTCTGGGTGTTTCTCCTGGGTGATTTCAACCAGGTCGCAGCTCTGTCCTGGGAGCTGGTGTCATCTTTGGCCAGAACTAGGCAACAGTGTTAGTAATCATAATTGTACAGCCTGATTATCAAAGTAGGAAACCTGACCACCGAGGTGCTCAGCCTGCACGGGCGGGGGGAAAAGCCTGCTCTTGCAATTTGCCTTCCCACGTCTCTGCCGAATGCGTTTGGCACAGGGTGTGTGCTTGGCAGAGCAGGCGGTGGCGGAGCCATGGTGGGCCCCGGGGTGGGGGGGCCCTGGCACCGTGTGGGCACTCGCCTGGTTGTGACGCTCATTTCCGAGTGGAGCCGCAGGCAGTTGGGGCCGTTGGTGGTTGAGCAGCCGTGGCGGCTGCTCGGCTTCCCTGGCACAGCGGTTTTATCTCCATGCAACACCGGAACCACGAGAGCTGCTCCCGGCTGTGCCACGTCCCTGGGGGTGTGGGCCCAGCGGGGTGGATGCTGGGGGGGTGAACGCACCGGGGTTGAGTGCAGCAGCCTGTCCGGGGCCAGCTCTGCTCCCCAGCGCCAGCACCCCGCTGCTTCCCCCCGCCCTGCCTGCACCCCCCTCCTCACCGTCCCTTTTGTCCCCCAGGGAGAGCCAAGGAGTGACACCAAGGAGGAGGCAGCAGTGGGGCCTGGGTCCCCCTGCGGGGCCAGCAGCCCGGGGGCCGGGGTCTGCGGCGGTGCCGGCCGCCACGCTCTGCCCCATGCAATAAAGCTACCAGGACGCCTGGCTTGCAGCAGCACAGCCTCCACTGTCTCGCCTGACCCACACCTCCATGGCTCCACGTGCTCCCCAGCGCCTTCCTGCTTCCCTTCCTGGCCACGTCCACCAGTGCTGGAGCTGCGGGCCCAGACCCTGGCCCAGCCCGGGGACCCCGTGCCTGGCACGCGGGGCGCGGGCTTGCTCATGGTGGCAGGCGGCCCCAGCCAGCCTCTCGCTCCCAGCTCTCAGCCTGGACCCGCCCAGCAGGCAGCCGGTGCGGGGGCCCTCACACCTTGTGCGGCTGCACGGAGCCGGGCAGCACTGGCCCTGGTGTGAAACATCCCTCCTGGACACGGCCCCTTCCTTGGTCCGCGGGGGCCCTGTGGGGACGGCCCCCGGCACTGCCCTGGCTGAGCGCCCGCAGCCGCTCGCTCCCAGCTCGGTGCCTGGGGAGGGCACAGCTGGGGGGTGCCGGTCACGCTGCTGTGCCCGGGGTGGGACGGGGTGCGGGTGCCCGTCCCCGTGCCAGCCTCTGCTCCTGCTGCCAGCTGGGCTCTGGGCTGGTGCCGAGGATTTGTGTCCTTCCCTGCTCGGCACCGTCCCGCTGCGCCAGCCGAGCCCGGCACCCATCCCGGGAGCTGCTGCGCTCCCGCTGCTGCCCGGAGCTCGTCCTCGTCTCGGTGCGGGGTGCAGCCAGGGCTGGGGCAGGCGCAGGAGCAGGTCCCACAGGGGTGGCACCGTCCCTGCCAGGCACCGCCACCGCAAGCCAGGGACCTGCAGGTCTTCCCCAGAAGCACCTCCTGTCAGCGCTGATACCGTCTTATTAATTTGCTGATTAATGGGAGCCCAGAGAGGGAAGTGGGCTGTGCACGAGTGTGCTGCCTGCAGATGCTGGGGATGTTCCGGGGAAGGCTGAGCGAGGGCACAGAGTACCCTGGTGTGCTCCAGGACAGCGGCACCTCCATGGCCGTCCCACAGCAGTGACACCCCGGCCTCTGCCTGCCAACGCGGGGACCCTTGGGCTGGGCTTGGGGGGTGGACAGAGCAGGGGGGTGCACTGGGTCTGAGCTCGGCACTGCCTCCTCCTCTGCATCGGGTGCGGCAGCCACCGGGCACAGGGGCGATGAATCACAGAGTGGCTGCAGGATAGCCCTCGCTCTGGGCATCACCGGGGAGCTGGTGCCGAACTGGTGGGTGATGCCCACCTGCTCTGGCAGCGCCTCAGTGCCCCTGGCCCCCCAGGGACAGGTCTGGGGAGCAGGAGTGCCTCAGAGGCAGCGATGCTCAGGGAGAGCGGGTTTTTGTGTCAAACCAGCAGCAGCCGGACGGTGCCGTGCACGCTCCCTCCCCACACGCCGCTGGCTGTGGCCGCTGGCGAGCTCTGCAGGCAGAGACAGCGAGGAACTTGAAACAGAAAAGACGCAAACCTGAAAGTGCCAATTTATTATTCAGCTCCCTCCACACCTGCTCCCGCTCGGCCCTGAGCCGGCGCCGCGGCTGCTGCCGGATGCCGAGATGAAAGTCCCCGTGTGGGGCAGGCACGGGGAGGGGGTGGCACCCCGTTCCCAGCACCCCATCCCCAGCACCCTGTCCCTCCGTCCCCAGCACCCCATCCCCAGAGCCGGTGGGGGCTGCGACTGCTGCGCGGGGAGCTTGGGCAGGGCCGTGGTGCGTGGCCCTGGGGCTGTCCCCTGGCTCGGGGCAAGGAGGGTGCCCAGCCCAGGCAGAGTGCTGCCCGCTCCAGCCCCCCGCTCAGCCCCCCGTCGGGCCGTCCCCCGTGATCCGGCTCTCAGGGGTTAATGGCACCGGCTGCCTGAACGCGGGCACAGAGGCTGCTGCTCCACACCAGCTCTAATGGCTCCTATCCATAACCGCCGGCCTCCGGCTGCGGCGAGACCGAGATGGAGGCACGGGGGGGGCCGGGGCTGGGATGGCGACGGCTGCCTGCGGGCAGGCGGCAGCCCCGGCCCCATGCCACGCGGCGCAGCCTGGCCGGCGGCATGGCTACGCATGGCGCGCCGGCTGGCGGCACGGGGAAGATGGCCTCTCAAAATGGGGTTTTTATTACAGCCATACATCACCGCAGCGGCCTGATGCGGGCAGACGGCGGTGATTTTTCTTCATGGTTTACAGACAAATGAGGGGAAGGAAAATTGATGTGAACTTTGCTATAGCGAGAGGTCGGGCGCGGGCAGGGAGCTGGTTATGGATGAGCCGGGGGCTGCTGGGGCCGCCTGCCCCCAGGCCCCTCCCGGCCCCCTTCTCTGGGCCGGATGGATGGGAGCACCGGCAGCGGCAGGACCAGGAGCATCACATCCAGCGTGGGGACCGTGCTGCTGCTCCGGGGGGCTGGAGGAGGGGGGACTCTGGCTTCCCCGGCCCCCCATTGCCCACAGCACGGCCCCGAGCAGGCGGCTGCGCCCGTCCCTCGTCAGAGGGATGCTCGGCCGCTCGGGTGGGAGGACCACATGGGCAGGGTTATTAATTCCAGCAGATAATCATTAGCGCTGCAAACGTGGTTTGGATGTGCAGCGTCGGGCAGGCTGCTGTCACTGGCTTTTGGCGAGATGTCGACTGCTTTCACCACAATTAAAGTTGCCTCCAAACACCACGGTCCTGCCCAGTATAAGATAACAGTTAATACCCTCAAATAGCGACTATCAGCTTCTCCATAAGGCCCATAAATATTAATACAATTCTAATTAGTTCCTTTAAATACATTGCCTAAATTAAGCGTTTCCTCGGCAATAAATCAGCGGCGGTTTGGCAACCTGCTCATGCCCATTAAGCAGATCACGAGCTCTCCCCGCCTGCCCCACAGCCAGTCCCTGCCTGCCAGGGGGACGGGACCCACGGCAGCTCGGGGCTGTGCCATGCTGTGCCGTGCCGTGCTGTGCCAATGTGAGGGCCAGTGGCGCCCAGCTGGCAGTGCTCCCGCTTTGGGAGTTTCAAGCTTCAGGATGGGGAAAGGCGGGCAGGTTTTGGGGCTGGAGCAGCCACAAGCTGTCCCATGCCAGGAGGGGTACGGTGTCCGCCGTGGCGATTTCCCGACGCGCACGAGGGCTGTCTCAGCCCGTGCCAGGAGCTGCTGCACGACGTCGGTCCTCGGGTCCAGTGGCCCCTTCCTCCGGCGCCAGCGGAGCTGGAGGGCCGAGCCCCATCCCCTCCCGGGGGGGCTGCCCGGCGGGTGGGGAACCTGCAGAGCTGCCGGTGGCGGCGGCAGGGGTAGCACAGTGCGGCCGGGCTGTTTTCAGGGTAAACCCTGGGGCTCGGCCAGCGCCCCGCCGGGCTCCAGCGCCGTCTGACCCCATGCCCCGAGGAGGGTGGCCGGCGCTGCTGGCGGGATCTTGTCAAGAGACTGCAAGAGCGCATTTTGAAAGCTCCTGATAAAACCGCACAGTCACAGATATAAAAATAAACCAATCATTAGATTCAAAAGAGGAAAGGGAGCGCAGGCTTCACTGAACAAGCAGAAAGGGCTCTGCGACCTTAATCAGGAGTAATATTGTTAATACATTTTTCCCCAGGTGCACCCAGATTTGCATTCCCAGCAATTTGCACAATAATGAGGCGAGCTGACCATGCCTCACCCCGGCAGCGATCGCCTCCAATCGATGGCACCGTGCCGGCAAGCTCGTCTGCAAGCTCGTCTGCTCCAGCTGCAGCGGTGCTGTGCGTCCCCAGCACTGCTCTGCCCCAGCACGCCTGCAGCCCCCGACGCCGCAGGGTGGGAAAGGCCGGGCACCTCGGGGGGCTGCGTGGCTGCAGGGACCTGCCGGGGGGTGCTGGGGGCGGCCGGGGGCCGGTGTGTGCAGGAGCCATGTGCCCAGGCGAGCCCACTGCCACCTCCGTGGAGCCTGGCTGGGTGCTCCTGCCCTGTGCCAGCCTCCTCTGGCCTTCATCCCCAGCTCTGAGTCATCCTCCTCCTCCTCCTGGGAGGTGGCAGCAGTGGCCGTCCTGCTCAGACCTCTCCCCTGAGCTAGAGGAGACGGGACCCCTTCAAAGGTGCTTGCGTGTGCCGTGCATGGCGGGGTGTGAGTGTGCACGGGGGTGAGCGTGTGCAAGGGTGAGTGTGCGCATGCAGGGGCATGCACGGGGTGAGCGTGCACGGGGGTGAGCTTGCACAGGGGTGAGCGTGCATGCAGGGGCATGCAGGGGGTGAGCGAGCACAGGGTGACGGCGCAGGGTGCCGGTCTGAGCCGGGGGTGGGTGCAGCGTGCATCCTCCCTGCGCTCTGGCGTTGGTAGTACTGGAAAAGAGCAAATACCAAACTCATTTGCTTGAGGAGAAATTAATACGGTGTGAAGCCTGTAGTGGGTGATTTAAGAAGTGACTTTAAAATCTCAACACAAATAGATTTTTTTATAAGGTCAGAAGAAAGATTAAATGCTACAGACAAGCACAGCACTTGCCATTTCCAGCATCGCTTTTACCATAAACATTTTGGGCTGGCGCCGTGTCCCTGCGCTGCCCACATGGGTCAGAGCCCGCTTGCCGTGGCGGGGCGAGAGCCGCTCCAGGCACGGTGCAGTGCTGGGCGAGCAGGGATGTCCCTGGGGAGCGCATGACATCTCACCGTCCCCTTCCTCACGTGAGCAGCCCAGATCTCCGCCGGCACGTGGGAGCAGCCAGCGACGTGCCGTGGGCGCACAGGGAGGAGAGGAGGTGCGTGGGGCCACGCTGCCAGCGGCACTGGAGGGACCAGCCGCGGCTGCCTCGGCCCGGGCAGGATCTGGCCCCAGACCCCCTCCGGCGCTGCCGCCAGCCTGCAAAGGTGCCGGTGGTGCCGGGGGCGGGGGGAAGTCGCGCAGCCCAAGCTGTGGTGCCAGTCCGGCGCGGCATGCGCCTGCTGCCAGCTCCCGGCTCCCCCTCCTGCCGCCCGGCAGGGACCAGGATTGATGGCAAGAGATTTGAAAGGCTCCAAATGTGGAGGTTATATCGCTGAGCCACCCCCATCCATCACGAGACGTTCATTATTAAGTAACACCCTGCACGCCGGGCTGATTTCACACCTTATCTGAACCCAGCAGCTGTGCCCTAAATCCTGAGTGCCACGACTGTCTGGAGGAATTCGGCTGCCTGTGCTTAAAATTAGTGTTAGCATCTATCATTTCCCCACACCAAATGGCTTTTGTGTCGGCACTTGGCAGCGCTCATCCGTCACCGGGGCTCTGGGCTGCCCAGCTCCGTACCCTCTCCGTCACTGTCACAGGACCCCTCGTTGGCAAAATGTCACCCAAAGGACAAGCGCAACTACTTGGCCTCTCCCTTCCGCCCGGGCTGGTGGCACTGCCGGTGGTGAGGGCGTCCTCCGTCCCCTTGGGCACGGCAGGCACCAGCTCCGCTCCCGGCGGGGCTGTCCCCGTCCCTCCAGTCCCACCGCAGCCAGGCACGTGGCGCGGGCACAGCCTGCAAACCCTCCCCTGGGCACAGCAGCCTCTCCCCTCCCCTGGCACGGTGGCTCGCCACCTCCTGCGGTGCCATGGTGCCGTGTTGCCAGCTGCAGCCGCGTGGCCGGGCCCCTCCTGGCCGGTGCCGCCGGCAGCCATCCCTGGCGAGGAGCTCCTGCCAGGCAGGTGATGCTGGAGCTGTCGGCGTGATGAAAAGCCTCCCGCAGCAATGCAGATAACATACAAGCACAGGTCAGGCGAGGCCCGTGTAGCCCATCCATCAGGCGCAGCAGCTACAGGCGCTCCCTGTGCCACCATCTGATGCACGTTATCCGGCACAAATGTGTTTCTTCCCCCAAGGTTAAACGGATGAGTGAGGTTCAGGCACTGACAGCTCTGCCTGCCCTGTGCAAGCGATAAATGAGCTGGAAGAACCAGAGGGAAAAAAAAGGTTTGTTTTCTGTCAAATGCTCCTTTTGATAGTGCTGGCACGAGGACGGCGGCAGCATGGAGACGGGCACGAGGATGGGGATCCGCTCCCGGCGTGGCCGCGGGGCAGCCGGCGATGGGCACCGTCACAGCCACGTTGGGTGCCACTGTGTCGCCAGCAGTGACGGACAGGCGAGAGCAAGGGCTTGGCGAGACGCTGGAGCACCAAGCGGTCCTGGTGGCAGGCGCTCAGCATAGCCCCGGTGTGCCGCCGAGGCGTGCCGGGGCCGGTGGGGATCGGGTGGGACGGCAGCGAGCCAGCACATCTCCCCCGCCACGGCTCCCGCAGGCGGCTCCAGGAGCGGTGCCATGGGCTGGCAGAGCCAGCGCTACAGCCGGGCAGGGGCCGGTGCTGCCCTCTGCGTTTGCCGGTCTGTCCTGGCTTGTGATGGTCAGGGCCTGATCCTGCCTGGGACTGCCTGCCCGCTTTGGGCGCTGCCCGCAGCCGTGGCTGAGCCGCGGTGCCCCGGGGTGCGTGCCGAGTGGGGGTCTGCCTCCCCGCGCGCTGTCCCCGCCGGGCTGCTGCTGCCCTCGCTCAATGTCACACTTGGAGCCTGTCAACTTGAAAAAAGGTTTGCAGCCGATAAGCGATCGGGCTGTCAGCTGCGGAGTGCCGCTCGCTCGTGATTTACTGCAACGTCGCTAACGGAGCACAGATTTTTCTTAATCTAAATTGAAAACTACTCAAGTAGAAAAATAATTTCATTGCTTCATCTTGGAGGGGCGGGGGGAGAGAAAGGGGAAGAGCTGTGCCAGGGCAGGCAGGTCCGGGGCTGCCCGCACCCCCCGCGCCCCCCACGGCTCCGCGCCCCAGCCAGGCAGGGCCGGACCCGTCCACCAGCCCCCATCGCCTTGGGCAGCTCCTACGCCAGGGACAAGCGGCAGCTTCTCCGGCTCGGGCCGTAAAACCCTGTTGCTGTGCCCCATGCCCAAGCCTGGTGGGAGCCGCTGGCACGTGCCCAGGGGCAAGGTGGGCGGCAGGAGCTGCGTCCCCACCCGTGGGGCACGGGAAAGGTGTTGGGGCATCCCCGTGGGGACACAGGACAGTGCCACGTCGCTGCAGCCTCCTGGAGTAGCACAGAGGTGGTGCGGAGCTGCGGTGCTTCACTGTGCTGCGGTGCTTCGCTGTGCCATGGTGCTCACTGTGCCTCAGTGCTTTGCTGTGCCACGGTGCTTTGCTGTGCCGCGGTGCTTTGCTGTGCCGCAGTGCTTGCCATGCCCCAGCGCTTCGGTGTGCCATGGTGCTTTGCTGTGCCATGGCACTTTGCTGTGCCCCAGTGCTCACCATGCCCTGGTGCTTTGCTGTGCCGCGGTGCTTTGCTGTGCCCCAGTGCTTTGCTGTGCTGTGGTGCTTTGCTGTGCCATGGTGCTCACCGTGCTATGGTGTGGCTTGGCAGAGCAGGGCGAGGCGTGTGTCTTGGGTGCGCGGGTGCCTCCAGTCTCAACGAGGAGGCTTTGACAGGGACAGTCTCCACCAGTGCTTTGGGTCCGGCATGTAATCCAGCTGGCAAAGCGGCACACCCGCGGCTCCGTGGACATGCCAACACCGTGGGTCCGTGGAGGCTCCTGGGGCTCCGGGGCAAGCACCCGAGTCAGCCCCGTGTTCGGGAAGGGACTGCGCTGGCCGCTGTGGTGGTTGGGCGCATTGTGTGTGGCAGTGTCATGGGGATGCCAGAGCAGCCACCGTCCTCACCACACGGTGCAGGAGGCCCTGGCAGAGCCGGCGCCTGGGCTGGGGCTGCAGGCAGGGTCTCGGGTTTTGGCAGCATTGAAGAGCTCGCGCTCTGCTTGGAAAGAAAGTCTTAAAACATCGGGTCCCGCCGGCCCCCCCGGCTCCTTGTTAGGGACCAACGGCGCTGGCGGGTATTTAGCGGGTGAGCCGCGGGCAGGCAGACACACGTGCGCCCGGCGGTGCCGATACGCCCAGCCCTGATCGATCTGGATTTGCAGCACTAAATACCAGGAGGGGCTAGGAGCAGGAATGGGAATCGGCTGCGCCAGCGTGGGGGTCCTGGAGTGCGGCTGTGCCGGTGTGGGGGTCCCGGAGTGTGGTTGTGCCGGCTGGGGCTGGGCTCGTCCTGTGCAGGAGCAGAATCCGGCCATTTTCCACCCTCCAGGTGCTGGGACAGGGCGCGGGGAGGGGGCACCCACCAGAGCTCAGCTCCGGGGTGGCGGGGCGCAGCCTAGTCTCGGCCCCGCTTGCCGCCTGCGGGGCTGTGCCGCAGGCCCTCGGTGCCGGTGGATGCTGGCACAGGCGGGGACGCGTTGCCTCGCGGAGAGATCAGTAATTTGGAGTGCGAGCGAATTCTGGGAGCATTTGCTGAGCTGGATAATAACGTGCCCAGTGAGCTGCATCCCAAGCACGCCGCCAAATTAAAGAAATTTTTTTCCCCTTTAATTTAAAAGTCACCGTTGGGAAATCTCTGTCGGCCTCAGCAGTGATTTCCCCCCAGGCTGCCTTTCTGGAGAAATCTTTAATTTTGATTGTCACACTTTGTGGAGTTTAACTCGGGGAAGCAGAGCCATAAATAAGGTGCCGCTCTGGCACCGAGGCTCCAGCTGTGCTGGGACAGCGAGCGGCACCGGTGCGGGCGGGAAGGAGGGAGCAGCCCGGCCACGGCCATGGCCACGGCCACGGCCAGAGCCACGGCCACAGCCACCCCACCGGGGCTCGCGGGAACTGGCCGCCCTCTCCCCTTGCACCTCTTCCCCCACTTTCCCCCCTGCCCACCCTCCCCTCCGCTCACCCCAGCCCCTCGCAGCCTGATTTCACAGGTCAGCTCCCTTTAATTAGCCGGGTCCCGTCCCCCCCCGCCCGCCTCCCAGACGAACCGGCAGGTTCATGAAAATCTCATTAACCTTAATGCCACAGCCGGCTTCTCCCGCCAGCACCCGCACCTCCCGGCCCCCGCGGTGCTGGCTGGCTCAGCGAGCCCTCTGCCCTGGCACCCTGCACCCTGGGACCCCGGCACCCCAGCACCCAGCACCCAGCACGCCAGGACCCTGGCCAGGAGCCGCGGCAGGCGTTACACCAAACCCCTTCGGGCTGGGAAGGCGGCACCAGAGACGGGGCAGGGGCAAGGGCTGCAAGTTTTGCTCCGTGCTCTGCTCTGTCACCGGGGTGCCCAGCCCTCACAGCCCTGGCTCGGCTGGTCGTGGTGCTGTGCCGTGGGGCTGGAGCCGGCGTCGCGGCCAGCCCGGGGCGGGGGGCAGCTCCCAGGGCCGCCCCGGTGTCTCCGCTGCCTCCAGCTTGGTGGAACCGGCGTGTGACCCCAGAGAGGGGCCTCTCCTCTCCCTGCTGGGGCCTTGGGAGAGAATCGCCTGGCAGCTCCATTAGCGACCAAGAAAGAGGGAAGAAAGGCAGGCGCCTCCCTTCTGGCGCGGAGCCGGCGCGGTGGTGCCGGGGTGAGCTCCGGAAAGGTTACAGCCCATTTGCATTTTACCCTTCAGTAATTTCAACACTTACGGGTGCAATTAAGAGGCAAGCCTGGCGTTATGAAGCTATCAGCGCAGAGAGACCAGAATACTAACAAACTCTCGTGCACGTTCCCGTCCCAGGCCATCTGATCTATCCGTGATAACACCGTGGTAATGCCGGCGGATTGCCACTGGCCGCAGCAATGGGCCCCGAGTACATTAAAAGCACATTTTTTCACTTGTCTGATCGCCCAGCCCTCCCCAAGCCATTCAGGTGATGGGTTCGGTGCTCACTGCGGGCAGGGCACAGACAGCCGCGGAGGGGAGCCGGCATCGGCGTGGCAGGATGGCAGCCACGGCAGAACCGGGGCCGGGTGGGTGCCACGCTCATCGCCCCAACAAAGCGTTTGATCCAACATTGCCCTCTGGAAGAAGAGCCCCAGGCCCGCTTTGTTGTACAAGCAAACCGCCGATGTGGCAGCGCTGGCCGGACCGAGACGCCCAGCATGGCCCCGGCGGCACATCCCTCCCGTGGGATGGGGGCTCCTCCGTGCTCGGTGGCCCCCTGCCCTCCCGCGGGGGGACGGGGGCTCTGCAGCCGTTCCCCTGCTCCCTCTTCGGTGGGACGGCGGGCTGGGAGAACGGCCACCTTCCCCTTTAAGCTTCATCCCGGTTTAATTGGATAGTTCTGAGCGCCGGCTCATGATTTCTGCAGCGATTTGGTCTGAGATTTCTTTCTTTCCCTCCATTATCCACTCTGATTAACTCAGCTGCACCTGTCAGCTTTTATTCGGCGGCGCGGGGAGCGCCTGCGAGAACCTGTTAAAATGCATGAGTTTTATCACAGCCGCTCTTTCCTGGCCAGCGATGCTGAACTGGGAGGGAAGGGGCTGCAGGGAGCGGGGCTGCAGCGGGGGGGCCCTGGGCTGCGGGGACCCCCGAGGCTGGGGTGCGGGTGCCGTGGGGGTGCCGGCATCCCCCTCTCTCCGTGCCGGCAGCGCGGGGAGGGGGCCCGGCTGGGAGCTGGCGGCGGTGGGGAGCCCGTGGGGTGCAGGCAGCTGCGGGCAAGGCCCTGCCGCCACCCTCTGCTGCCAGGGTGCTTAGTGGCTGCAGCTTTTCCACTTTGCAAACGCTCATTTCACATTCCAGCTATAACTTGTTCCCTTTTTCTCGTTTTAATAAAAACGAAAGCATCCGGAAACACTGCTGCACCCAAGAAAGAGCGAGATCTGACATAATTAAAAAGTGGCTTCAATCAGGCTGTTTTTCCTAATGGTTTGTCATATCAGCCCACACCGCCCTGCACCCCCCCCCGTGCTCCCAACCCCCTGAGGCATCATTTACATTTCTTAATAACCCCTCATTAATATTCATGACGTGGGGAGTGTAATAACGGCTGAGTGCACACCACTAATTCAATTTCAGCGAGCCTCAGTGTGTTTAGTTAATCACCGGGGGACCAGGGTTACTCAGTACAATTATTTATTCGGAATTAGATCTCGAGGCATCTGGATTGAAACCTGAACTCAGAATAAAATTAAACCGGGATTCTCCTCCTCGCCTCCTCCTCCTGCCGCCGCTCCCAGCTGCGGTGCTGAGCATCCCCCCGCGGCCCTGCCGCGCTGAGCCGAGGAACTGTTGTTTCCATACCGGCACTCGTGCCGTGCTGCCAGGACCGTCACAGCAGCTGGGGCTTCTCCCCATCACTGGCAGCTGCCGGGTCCCGGTGCCTCCATGTCCGTCCCCAGGGCCAGAGCCACAGCCGGGGAGGCCGTGGTGCCAGCTGGCAGCACCGGGCCGCCAGCAGCCCACTGTGCCCGTTTGTGCTGGTGCGGTTAGGGGAAAGGGGTCGGGAAAGGTCTGGTTTGGGCTGTCCTGAGGCACCGCGGAGCCCTGGGGGCATCCCCGAGGGAGCCGGGGAAGGTGCTGTAGGTCCCACCGCCTCCGGCCGGGCAGTCCCGGGGCTGCAGGGACGCGGTCAGCCCCGAGGGCACCGGCAATGCCCTGGCCCCTGTGGAAGGTTGGTGCTCAGGGATGTGGAGCCAGGCTTCTGCTGGGGTCCTCGCTCTCCTGACCAAGCTGAGTCACAGGGTTTGCTCCAGCCTGTCCAGAGCCCCCAGCCCCTTCCTGCAGCTCCCCGGGAGAGGCTGGTGCTGCCCCCCACGCAGAGCCCACCGCCCAGGGCAGCTGGCTCGTCCCCATCCTTTCATCTCCTTGAGGGCTTTTTTTATACTTTGATTTTGCTCCTGGTTTTGCTTTTTAATTCAATATTTTGTCCCTGTGCTCCAACTCCCCTTATTGGATAAAACCTCTCTGTTATTGAATCCTGCCCTGCAGCAGCTTGGTGAGAATTGGGTTTCCCGGGCAGCAATACGACCGCTCCGGAGCATGATGAGGCCGGCAGAGCACGGGGACGGGAGGGGGGACAGGAGGAGCCGGCAGAGCTGGTGGCTGTTTCACAGACAACCGCACCGTGCTGTGCTCTGCGGTTCCCCATGCTGCCTTCCTCTCACCCAGCACCCCGAGGGCTCACAGCGCCGGGCAAAAACATCACAGCAAAAGGAAAGCCTTGGCGGGTTACTTCCACATGCTGTTTGCAGACAGAGAGGGGCTTTAAAGACGGCCTGGGGACCCGGTGTGCATGGGCTGGGACCCTTCCCACGGCAGCACGATGGCTCGGTGGGGCTCCCACCCGCCCTTCACCGCCATCAGCCTCCCGGTGCTGCCGCCTGCCAAGCCCTCCCGCAGCCGGCGCTCCGGCTACGTCCCCAGCAGCGTCCCAGGGGCTTCGACTGTCCCCCGCCGTGTGGCAGAAGGGACGGGAGGTGCTGGCGCCCAGCGTCTGGTTTGCAGTCATTCCGTTCAGTGCGCTGGTGCTTTCACAATGAATTTGCTTTTGCAGGCGTGGGGCGGCGGGCCGTGCCTCTGCCGGGTTTCCAGCCGTCAGGGTGAGAAACGGCACCTGAGGTTTTGTGCCTTTCCCACGAGGCTAGAGATTCCTGGCTATCAAGTTTTATGTAAGTCGGTTAATGCAGCAGCCACTTCTCACATTCCTGACTTTGTTTTGGCCTCACAGTCCTTCCAGGGAAGCGAATCGACCATTTTCTAGCCCTTTGTCTAATGAGGAGAAGCTGCAGGCGGGAGGTGCCGGCCTCGCTAGCTGTGTTCAGGTTTCTTTTCTCCAATGTGAAGATTATTCCCTTTGCCCTCCCCTAACTCCCCCCCAGCACTGGGCGCATTTCCCCGTCTGCGTTTGCAGACTGATGCTGTCAGCAAACCCTCGGCGTCCCGGGGCTGCTGTCGCGCCGCCTGACACATGCCGAGGCCAGCAGCCCCACGCAAACCCAAGGAGCGGTGAAGGGGTCCAGCTCGCGTTTGCAGCTGGTGAGCTGGCGGCGCGGTTGTGCTGTGCCTCGCGCCCCGTGCCAGCGCCGCACGCCAGCTCCTGCCGCTGTGTCTCCCGGCCCCACGCGTCCCGTTTACTCCGGGAGCTGTTGGGGTTTGCGGCCGTGCAGCCTGTCCCCTGCCCCGCGCGCGGGGGCCGCAAGGGTCGCTTCGTTCTGTGCATCGACGGCCTCGAGATGCGGGTGAAACACACGGTCAAGGTGCTGTTACGGAGGGAAAGGAAAAAACACGATTTTAGGGAGATAACATCGTTCAGCGGGAACAACGGCGAGGGAACGGCGAGGAGAAGCCTCAGAGCAGGCGAAGATCGTGATGCCCGGTGTTTGCGTCTGTAGATGGAGGGTCGGTTCTTTTCTCCCGCTGCACTTCATGTGTTTTACAGCTGCTTGTTGTGTTTATTGCCATCGCTGGTCAGGCATTCCAATAGCTGTATCATGGTCACAAGTGCGTGTCAGTGCTCCTCGAGTGACGGCGAATGTTCTGGTTTCACAGCTGGTGAATTATCTGAACGCTCAGTAAAGGAAAGCCAGCTGATCCAATAATTATCTTCTATTTATCTATCTCATCTTTAACATGCAGATTTGTTGAGTTAATTTTGTCATGACTGATACCTCCTATATTTTATTGAAACAACGGGGGATGCGAGGGACTTCTTTGAAAACATTATATATATTTTTAATTTCGTGAGTGTTCTCAAACCAGCCTCCTACTGAGATAACTGCATAATAGCTACGATCATTACGTTATGAAAAATTATTTTAGCTCAAAACTGTTTTTTAAAGCATAGTTGAAATAAATTCAGTAAGATTTTGGCCAAGTTGACTCTCTTCTAATTATTCATATTTGTTAAATTGACAAATGCCTCTATCTGTCTGTGGTTCTGCATCTTGTTGAATTACAGAACTATTTGTCACGACCTCGGCAAACAGAGGGATCGTCACGTCCCCTCCTGCTGCATTCAGTGCTTCAGTTATTGGCCTGTTTTCAAGGTGACAGCGGTTAATGACGCCGTATATAAATAGAAGCGTGTTGTCAATAAACGCTGGCAACAGCCTTCTGCATTTCCAAGCCTGCCTCAGCCCCGGGAAGGGTTCGCAGGTGGTCAGGGAAAACGTGTCAAAAGAAACCACTGATTTTCGGTGCCCCCGCTTTGCAGCGCTGAGGGTTGGCTCCAGGGGGGTCTCTGCTGGGGCACCAACGCTCCCCTGCCTCGGGCGACGGCAGCCCCAGCCCCACGCAGCGCCCGGCTCCGGTGGCACAGCTGCAGACGGGACCCAAGGCCCCCGCTTCACCCACAGCACCAGGCGCTCCCGCTGCTCGCTCCAGGGCGCGGCCGCCCCGTGAGGCGGCAGCTCGGGGCACGGAGGGTCTCCGAGGGCTCGAGGGGCCCCTGCCACCCGGGCAGGGCCGCGCCCTCTCCCTGTTCTGCAGCAGGCAGCAGGCTTTGCCACTCTCCCCCCGTCTCCCTCGGTGTCAGTCGGCCACGTTTAGCTCGGGCCCAGCAGCTGCCCCGACCAGGCCGCGGCAGCAGGCCCAGCCCGCCGTGGGACGGGCGGGAGGTCTCGGGGGGGGACCGCGGTGGCCGGGCCAGGGGCAGGGCAGGGTCCAGCCCCTGGGACCCCTGAGCCGCTGCCGCAGCCGCGGGGCTGTGGGGTGGCCCCCGGGGTCGGCACGGCCCGTGGGGCCCGGCTGCCGCCCCCGCCTCACCCACGCCGCGCCAGGGCTGCCCGGCCCTCGGCCCTCTCCCGCCCGCAAGCATCCCGGCGCTGCTTTGCGGCAGTGTGGCGCCTCCCCGCCTTTCGCTTTCCGGCAGCAGCCCTCCCTACTCGCTTTCCGGCAGAGTGGCGCCCTCCCGGCTCGCCTGCGCTCCCTGCCTTACGGCACGGTGTCGCGCGGCCCCGGTCGTTGGCGACAGTTTCCCGGTGGCGGGGCCTGGTCGGTGCCATGGACGTGGGGGAGCTGCTCAGCTACCAGGTGAGCGGCCCCGCGGCGGCTCCCGGGGCGCGGTGGCGGGGCCCGTCAGGGCGGCGGGGCCCGGCTGCTCCCGCGGGGCCCGGGCCGGCTCCCCGCGCCGGTGGGAGCGCTCGGTGCGCGGGGAACAGCCCCGGGCCAGCCCCGGCCCTTCCTGCCGCCGCGCTGGGGAGGGACGAGCGCGGCCCTGGCCGGGCCGTGCTGGGGGTGGCAGAGGCCGCGGTCCCCCAGCGCCCCGGCCGGGAGCGCGGAGGTGCCCTCGCCCGTAGCCCCGCCGGCGCGGCAGCTCCGGGCCCGGCGCCGCTCCAGCTCCGGTCGCGGCCGCGGGCCTGGGGCGGGCCGCCGTGCAGAGCTTGCCCAGCCGCTCTGGGTGCGCCCTCACGGGACCCGGTTACGGTGTCGTGAACTTTTGGGGGTCTCTTCCCCCGCTTCGGAGAAGCGGTGCCCCGGTGGGACCCGGTTACCGGGGGCTCTCCGGCAAGATGGCTCTGCTGATGCCGTTTCTTCCACGGACGGGCACGGCTTGACGTCTTCGCTGGTGTCCGCCTGTTCCTGAAGTAAAGCCTGTGCTTGTTTCATGGCTTGCGTTCTTTTTTCCTACCCGTTTTATGACAAAACCCATTTAATTTGATTTTTATCAAAGTCTTTGGAAAAAGTTTTCCTTCTTATAAAAGTTTCCTTTTATCTTGTGAGTGTTTTTCTCCTCTCGGCATGTGATCATTGCTCGTTCGTTGTCTGGAGGTGAGTTTATAAGTGGATGTGGTAAATCGTGTATTTATTGTCACGAGAGTGGGTTTAGCACGTTCCCCTGTGGACTGGGGAAGGAGAGCACTGGTTTGCAATAATGTTTTGAGACTTTCGCTGCGATTTGTGCGTGCAATAGCGTTGGTTTTTACTCTCGTTCTCAGACAAGCTGCAGCAGCGGTGTTTCCCTGCTGAATCAGTGGGTAAGAAAAGCACTCAAAGATGTTATCTACCTTGTAAGTAATTGAGTGTGCGAGTTAGGTGACTAGATCCACTTCTTAATTCAGAACACAGGATTCTTTATGGAACTCCTTCCTACGTGCTGTCCTGGTATGCGTTAGTCTGCGGAGGCACTGCACGTGTTCAGAGGCGAAAAGAGCATCCTACTGCTCAGTACGTGTTTGTACTTTCAGAATGGGTTATTTTGAGAGGCACAGGGAAAAAGCGAGAGTTACCTTTGGGTGTGAGAAATTTCCCATCTTCTTTTCCCAGTGGTATCAAAACACTCTGGAGCATGGCTGTAAGAACAGTCTTTCTGTGAGAACTCCACTAGATTCCTGCTTGATTCCGCTCCGGGACATTTCCTTGTGTGGATTGCTCTGACTGTCCCTAACAGCCTTCCTGCTTCATCCGTTTGTGCGGTGCTGACAGCGTAGCGCTGCCCTTCTGAGACCTGCTCTACTTTTGTATTTCTCTACCTACCCTTTTTTCTGTGACTTTTCAATATCAAATTAGAATGATCATTTCTCGTGTTCCTTTAATTCTTTGGTCTTCTCCGCCTCAGTGATGGTTCATGATGCTGTCCTTTACTTGTTCTGTGATGCAATTTATACCTAAGGCACAGAAAGGTAAACCTGCATTGAACTTCTGTTTGTTGTAATTTTTTAACCAGGTTCTAGTTTGAGTTTTTGTTTGTTGGTTTTTCTCTTGCTCTGAAAATGTGAAGTCTGCAGGATTCCCTTCCGCTCTGGAGGAAAGCACGCATCCACTTTGCTTTGATCACTTTGGTTTTGTACAGCTTTCCGTTGGATGAGCTTTCTATACGGTGGTGTCGGTAATTGCTTACGACAATGTGGGGCTGTATTCTATGGGGGCTAGAGGTAAAGAAATGCTGCTTAGCTGCTGGGTATTTAAATTTTAATGTCGTTTCTTGCTGCTGAAGTTATTCTTAGCTGTGGGACAAAACATTCTGTAGCTTTCAACCAACTACTGCAATTGTTCCTGAAGGGTTTGTCCTGGCTCTGTGCTCTTCTGGTCTCTCACCTGAATACAGATGATTCTTCTGTCAGTAGATGAGCTAATGCTTTAGAGTAAGTGTTGGATTTCAGTGTCAGTGAATTCAGACCTCCAGAATTAGGTAAAACGGTGAATACAGGTGAAAGGAGTGGAGGAGCAGAAGGCAGATAAATAGCTCTGATTCTGAGAAAATGAGATTGCCTTCCGTGAGGGCGCTTCTGGCTGAAAGATAGGAAAAAAAGGTTGGAAAACACAGGTTTCGCTGCCTGCCATCCTGCATGCGTCAGGCGTCTGCTGCGGCTCTCGGAGACAGGCGAAGCCGGTGCCCTCCTGTATCATTTTTAGAAACATACACTCTTGTCCGCTGAACGTGTAAAATTCAGAATAATCAGGCTTCTGTTGTGCCTGTGCCACAGACAGGATCCTGACTTGTGCGTGGCAGATAAACGAAGTGAGCGTTGCTCCAGGCTGCCGGCTGTACCCAGCGGAGGGGCTGCTGCTTCTGGGAGGAGGATGCCGCGGTGGCTCGTACAGCAGCTCCTGTCCTGCTCCAGTTTTCTGTCTGGTCTTGTAAGGTGAACTTGAGCGAGCGCAGGTCTGGGAGCTTTCCTGCACTGGGCTGAGGAGCGGGCTGGCTCAAGATCTCCTCATTCATCCTTGGTGTAGGGGTGGCACCGGCTGTCAGACGGGTGGGCTGGATGATGGGTGCTGTGCACCTCCGCTGTCTGATTTTAATCTCTTGCTGCAAATGAGTCGGTCTTCTCAGCTTCCCTCAGCACAACCCAAAATAATTGCTTTTCTCTGACATTGTTTTGAATTTGTCTCCTCTAAATGCCTCATCTGTGCCCTTTCGTAATCAAGGAGATGTTCTCCCTCAGTGCCAAACTTGGCATGGAACATTTCAGGCACTGTGCCACCAATTCAGCACCAAGTGTCTGTCAGAGTGGGAAAAGGAACCCCTTGCAACAAAAAATACAATTAAACAGCACCTGGCAGTTTATACAAAGCTCAGGAATCCATAAACTTTATGTGCTTCTGCAAAACAGTTGCAGATGGTCTAAACTGATGATTAAATATTGCTGCTGTTCTGCCCAGAAAGACTGTGCCCAGATCCTCTCTGTCTGGCCTCCTATTATGGAGGGTAATTAAGGGGACAAAGCCAACTCCGGTTCTTTTCAGAGATCTCTTTCAATTGTCTTGGGAGGGAATAAGGGAGATTATTTTAATTCTCATTAAATGCAGATTTCACCACTGTGAGTGATCATAACAAATTGCTGATTTTTTAATGGAATATTAGTAAAATCAAATAACAAAAGAAGCAGTAAATAATGGGATAAGGTCTGACTTCATCGAGCTGGGCGATCTTCTCGTTGTTTGAATGGCTTGAGTGCGGTTTGTAGTGGGACGGATCTCTGCCTATCAGTGGAGGCACATAATAATTTCTGCTGCTGGTGTAGATAACTTACTGTAAATTTGCAATGTAATGGATGCATCTGATGGCAGAGGCAGCTCAGCGGGCAGGTTGTTGAGGACTTACAGCCGTATTACCCTGGTAGCTCTTGTCCTGCCTGTGGGTTAAAACGAGGAGCAGTCACTGTCTCCTGGGGAGAGCAGGCCCCACGCTATGGAACTTGTGTTGGTACGCTAACGGGGTTGCAAGTGAATCTTTAGTTTACTTCTCGATGTGTTATCTTTGGCCACCAAACCGGAGCGTGTGTAAAAGCCTGTCGAGGAAGGTCCCTGCCCTGCGCACCTCCCCGCGGGGGTCCCGGTGGCCGTGCTCCTCGGGGCAATTTGGAGCCTCGTGAGCGAGTCTGGAGAGGACAGGGGTTCATTCTCTCCGAAAGTGATAATCTGTATCCATGTAGGCACAGTGCGCATCTTTCATTTCATTTGCCTCAGTTTGTGTGATTTTGGAGCTCTTGGGACTTCCTGAGATTTCTGGATTTTCCTGGTACCAGTTCTTCCAGTTTTTAACGCTCAGATCCTGCACCATCTAGAAGTGTCGTGCTTCAGGGAGAAAAAACAACGAAAAGTAAGATTGATAGTAGCCTGGTTTATCGCAAATGTTGGAAACAAAATTAAGAAGTTAGTGAAGATACCTCTGGAGATTTGGGGCTCGCTTTCAGGAGTCCTAAATTGACAGCTAATGCATAGCTTTCTGCAGTGGTTCGTCTGAGCAGGCTGCAGCCGGCTGAGATGTGGTCACAAAAGAAGCTGCATCACTTACGAAGATTTATTTCAGATTTCATTAACAAATAATTTCTGAGCTTCACAGTAACAAGGTTACTTACAAAGCAGATGTCTTAGTAATATGAAACTCCGTTACTGAGACTTCTCTAAACCTTCCTGATGTTTGGAGAAGGCTGGAAGCGATCAGGGGCCTAAACAATATGTTTTCAGATTCTATGGGATACTTAATCCTGATATTGCTGTGCAATCACTGCTTTGAGGGAGGCCAGGCAGGGGCCCTGGGCAGATCATTGTTCTTTGATTTAGGATGTCATTTCTCTCACCTTCACCGCACACAAGGCGGGTGCTGTTGTTTCTGCTGCCCGGACCCAGGGGCAGGCTCTGTGTTACGTGTCTGTGCACAAATGAGGACCCGTGCCCCGTGTGTATTTCTAGAGGAGGTCTGCCACCCGAAGCCTCGGACCCAGGCTGTAACAGCTTGGGATATGTCGGCTAAAATCCACAGCAAGTACAGCTGAAGACTAGAAGAGAAGCAGAAAGATAATTCTCCCTTTACCAATCACCAGCTTTTGTTTACTTTATTGTATTTTATAAATGTCAGCTTTTTAAAAACCCTTTTGTATTCGTTGTTTTTTGTGTGGTGATATCAGTGTTAGATTTAAATGAAAATGTCTTCGGATAAATTACTGTGAATGCACTGCATTCAACAGGAACGAAATTAAGCTTAGCTAACAAAACAATTTAAAAATGCTTTTCTTGTGCATTTTCTAATGAATTCCATCTTCTTGCCAAATGCACCTTAGCACAACTGAGTAAAAAATCCCACATTTTATTTATCAAATGATTAACTTTCCCTTTTCTACTAGAAAGGCAAAACACACACAAGATGTGTGTGAAGCTATGAAATTATTTAAATAAATGTCTTTAGACACAATATATGTGTTTGCTTAGCAAAATGCACCAGTCTCAGTGCAACAATGGTACGTGCTTAATTCTTGTTGGTTGGTTACAGTCCTTTAGAAAATACAAATGCAAACCAAAGATGGAAATCAATGAACAGAAGCTAATGCTTGCCTTAAATCAGTTGTTCATGACTGTGCATCTCTTGTAAAACGAGCAGAAAGCCAGGTGTTTCACTTATGCCTTGATTTCTTAGTTTTAATAGTGCTGGTTGGGAAACTGCAATATTCTTAGTAAGGTTTTGCATAACATCAATAACAAAAGGAAAAACCTTAATGCCCGCTTAATAGCGTTTGCCCAGGAATTCAATTACTGTCTATTGCCAATATGTTGGCAGCATTAATAATTGCACGTGGGGCACTTCCATAATTTATCATAATGATTTCTGTTATGTATTATAGAAGATTCCTCCCCCCAACAATGCACAAATACAAAAAAGGATAAAATAATTGAGATTGAAACAGGGTGTAAATTCTGATACGAAGGATTGTGTACTCAGAGGAAATGGGGTTGGTTTCCTGATGGAGTTTTAATTTAGATTTTGTTCTGGTGATATAGTCTCTTCCCATGGTACATTACTTTGCATCAGACAAACCACCAGCTCCCTTGGTCCCTCACTACAGCTGCAGTCTCACTGAGGTTTTTGTTCCTTTTTTAATGTTTAGAAATGAGAGTGAGGAAAGAGATTCTGGCTCCCTAAATTGGGCACATCCAAGGCAAATCTTGTACGGCTTTTTGCTGTAAATTTCAGGACTTCTTATGTCGCTAATTTCTATAGCTGTGTTTGTAACATTAATTTGTCAAAGGTGGCTTGGGATGAATTGGGTATTATCGAGGAGTGAGTGGAAGGACATAGGAAGGACAGAGACATGTGTGCCATTAAGGGCACTGAGTAAGGAATATGTATTTACCAAAGTTTTTTTCTTAGATTATGTCATTTAGAAGAGCACCTTTTTTCTTTTTCTTCTCTTTGTTGGGTTTCTGATTGCTTGGGGAGGGTTTGAGTTATTGGTTGTTGACAATGACACATTTGTTTCCAAATGGATCTATGTGAAATTATATTTTAATGTACCTAAAAGATAAATAATAGGAATCTGCTTTAAAAAAAAAAAACCACACCAAAAAACCCCCCCAACCCACAAAACCTTCCAAGCAAATAAATTTCTCATTTCAAAGCATCTCTGGGTATACTTCTACTTCACAGCTATTGAATTATGAGCTGAGTAACTGCTTTAAAAGTGCATGGGAGCACTTTAGAAGAGTTTCAAGTCAGGAACGTACCATCCGTAATGGAAGCAGCAGAGAAGATGTAGGGAGAAAGGAGATAGATAACAGAGTTTGAATAGGTCTAGCTGGGAGTAAGCATCTAGAGCTTTGTGCTAGCATGTTGTCTGGGAAACTTGATTCCGCATCTTCCTCAAAGTGGTGACGACATGGTAACCCTGAAAACAGCGTGATCTTGGTCAGCCTGCTGTCCAGTTTGCTTCTCGTTATAATTAACGCTTCAAGTGCTTTGGGGGGGTGACTTTCTTTGGTTTCGTTTGTTTTTTTTTTACATCTCTCTTGAAAGCAGAGTTTGCTTGAGAGCAGAGCTTTCATTTGCTAGTTTTTCACTTATATTGAAATAAATAAATAGGTAAATGGTCTCTGGGTTGTGCAGAGAAGCAGTCGTAGCTGGTCTGCAGCATGTGCATCGTAATCAGAATCACAGCGGGATTGCCTTATGAGCCTGAAAGATTTATTGCCCTCTGGGGCCCAAAAGTTCCCAACCTGCTGGGGAGCTGGAAGTTCCCACCTTGATGCCCGCACTCGTGCTGGGCCTGGCAGGAGAATGACACTGTCACCTATTCCCTCTGCATCTTTCTTTGAATCAAAACCGGGAAGAATCCAAATCTCAGTTAAAAAGCGGGCCTTATGTCCATGAAAGCATGATGTGACTTTTATGATTTTAGACGAAGGGTCCCACAGAGCAGAAGAGTGGGGTCGTCCTGCCAGATAATGTTTTATGAAACAGGCTGGACAAGTGTTAGACCTAATGGGGTTACGAAGTCATCTACCAGGCAACTTGAGCAGTGATAGAAAGTAAAAATGTTTTTCTTATTGTTTTCATTGTTCTTAACACACAGGCTCCTTTTAAATAGTAAAGAATTAAGCTTTGTTTTCCTGTAGTTACAGAGCATGGAGCACTCCTGTTCCAGCTTGATTGTCCTTCAAAAAAATATGCTAGACCAAATTTAATATCCTTGCAGTTTTTGAAGGGAGAGAGTTTTTCTTCTATTGCAAATGCTTTCATCCCTTTTTGCCTAAATTAAAACATGGGATTAGGGTTAATGGACTTTTTCTTGTCCCTGGCAAATGACCTTTGATTTTGACAATTAAATAGAAATTGTGGAATAAAATAATAGGTTGTTCCAAGCAAACCATAAAGGTACGGGCACCGCTTAATCTGGTGCCAAGCCCCTGCAGAATTGCAGCAAGCAACAATACTCCTGTCCTGCATACTCTAAATTAGGCTCTGATTCTGCATTCAAGTGTCAGCGAACTTTAGACAGAAGGATGGGGGAAGTCAAGGTGAATTAGGATGCACACAAGAATTCAATATAATCTCACATACTAGGTGGGTAAAAAATTATCTTTCACTGCTATGTGCTTGAGCATATTGGTCTTCTGTCTGTAAAACATGAGGTTGTCTCAGCTGACTTAGCCGATTCCGGATCCTTAAGATGGTCAGCTGTACAGCCACTGAGCAGTTCAGCTTGGCCACTTCTTGTCTTTTGAAATACTAGTCTTTGCTGCCTATGAAGGTATTTTCCCGTGAATCGTGTTCATAGATCAAACAAGGTAGGATGTTGACATAGCTCGTGGCAGAGCCATTCATCTACTCATGTGACGTTCCACTTCACTAAATTAATTTCCTTTCCAGTTTTCAGAGTTGTTAAGTGTTGTGTAAGGAAATGTTTTAAACAACTGGTAAGAATTTCCTCAGTATGTCTTGCAATATTGGTATTCTGGTTTGCAAGGGTCACAAAAGACTTGTATTCACTCACCTTGTTTCTCTCACTTTAGCCTAACAGAGGGACAAAAAGACCCCGTGATGAAGAGGAAGAAGAAATCAAAGCACGTCGGAAACAAGCTAGTGCACGAGAGCACAGTCGTCACAGGGAAGAGGAGTCTGTTGCGCTTGAAGAAACTGATGACGAGAAGAAGAAACTTCTTCAGATAATTGAGAGGGATGGAGAAGAGGAAGAGGAGGAAGTAAATCACTAGTGTCCTGTGGGAAAGGGGAGGCAGTGGGAAATAAGCAAACACTGAATCACTGCTCTGTGATTTCCGTGTCTTACCATGTAGCTGATGAGACTAACTGGTGATTTTCACATGCCTCATACAGCTTAAGGTTATGGGTTTACTTTCCTGCCCTGCGGGGTATTCATTAGTTTCAAACGGGGCTTCTCAAAGATATCCTCTGAAGGTTTAAGGGGAGGGGGGCAAAAGGGAGGGGGAAGGGAAAGCTTTCAGTCTCTGTTTTAGGCTGGGAATACCCAAATCATCTTCTAAAATATATTTTTAGGGAATAGTTTCTGTATTCTAACCAGTTTCCTGACTCTATTGTTCTCATCTGTACCCCCAGCCATGCAGCTTCTCCCACCTTCCCCCTCTCTGTAGCTGTGCAGCAGCAGCAGCAAATAAACAAACATTCTGCTATACAAGAAAGGTCTTGGGTCAGAGGAGGGGGGTAGCAGCTGTCAAGGGTAAATGATTTCAAGCCTTGGAGACAGAAATCCAATGCAGCATTGGCCTTTCTGCCAAGGGCCAGGGAAAAGATCACTTTATAAATGTGACACATGGATTGGTATAAATTGAGAAGATATTTGCTTCCTGCTGTCTGTGTCCTGTTTGATAAAAAAACGAGTGATATTCACCACTGCAGAATCATGTAGGTTTGTAAAATATCATTGTCCTTTGTATACAGCATTGCTAGCATTCGTCTCTGAAAAATCTCCCTTGTTTTTTTTGATGTTGAGCTATTGCCATTACAGTTGTTGCTGATAGCGGAGAAAGATAATGCAGGATTTCTGTAGCATTTGAGCTCCAACGGGGATGAATGGACGTAGCCAAAAATCCTCTTGACTGGCTAGAGTCTTGTGGATTCCTGCAGTGTACAAGTCCCTCGTCTTTGTCAAGTGGCATTCTCCCATCCAGACATTTTAAGGGCTGGAAGTCCAAGGTTTCTTTAGAACCAAAATCTCTTGTTTATTGTCTTGGAATGCAGTTAATGTAAGCGCCATCAAAGTGCGCTTTGTACCGGTAAATTTGATGGAAGGAAGCTAATCTGTAGGACACTGTAATACTGAATGCAAATTAAATACAAGATACAAAGCCGATCCTAATGGAGATATTGTAGTGATATATGTTAGAGAAAACAAAGAATCAAATAAAATAGAAGGAAGCAGTGTCAGCACGTGTGACGGTATCTTTGTGGATTGAAATCCCATTGCAGGAAGAATATGGTTTGGGCACTGTAGTATCGATTACCTGAACGTGAGTGAGATGGTGACATGAGTGGGATGGTGCTAAGACAGGCTGGGCTTGAGTACGTAGGAAATCCAATAATAACGGGAGACTTGGACTGGTGTTGTTATTGTAATGGAGTTTGCTGAAGAAATAGAAATTTTCTCTCTTGTACAAGATTGCTGCTTAGAGTGATGAACCAAAGAATCTTCAACACCAGAAGCAACTCTTCATTTAATCCTGAACAGGAGATGGGACACGAAACTTGGCTTAAGATGTGAAGGGGTCTGGTTTGGTTTTTGTTTTGAGAACTTCTCTTTAATAGTGATTGTAACATAGTCAAATAGAGGAGAGGGAAGAGGTTACACAAGAAAATCTATATCATCAGTGTTTTAATAAAAGAAGTGCATTAAGATCGTGAAACAAGGAAAATAACAGAATCGTGTTTGTAGGTGTCAGGGAGGTAACTAAAGTTATATTACTGCTGTACAGTAAATGTATAATGCCAACTGAGAAACACCTTAGAAGAATTTAAAAAAGAAAAAGAAAGTACTAGAGTAAAATATTGATTTTTTTTTTTTCTTTAGAAAAAGACTTTAAAATAGAAGTGGAAGCTTATCCAAGTGAGGAAAATACAAAAGAACATAAACTCAGGGCAGTTAAACGTAAACCTACAAAAAGAAATAGCACAATGGACTTCTGAAAAGAAACTATCCATGGGCGTAAACTGCTAATGCAGATTAATGTGTCAGAAGCAAAAAGCCTCAATACGCACTGATGGTGCCAGGTAATAACAGGTGTAAAAGAACAGCTCAAGAAAGATAAGCCATTGCAAAACTGCTTTTTTTGTTTTCATTGATATTTGGTTTCAGAAAGTGTAGGGAAGCTCTTCTGGTTCTTTTCCAAAGAACCTTCCGTTGGTAAACCCCTGGTTTATAAAAACCTGACTTACAAGGTTTTGCTCTGGGGAGCTTGCTCAGGTCAGAGTTGGAGTAAATCAATAAATGAACAGCAATGGTATATGAGGTTTTTGGCAGCTTTCTGCAGTGGGACTGCCAGGGGTGGCCGTTTGTTCCTGAAGGGTCTGAGCCCGACTGCAGTCTCACCACGTCGCTGGACTCGCTCTTCTGTGCTCTTTTGCGTTTTGCCGGGTAATTGTTCCAACCGTCCTAAGCTCTGTTTTCTGCCCTTTCTGATTTGGTTAGGAGGAACCTTTGGATGAAAGTTCAGTGAAGAAGATGATTCTCACCTTTGAGAAGAGATCTTACAAAAACCAGGAGCTGCGGATTAAGTTTCCTGACAATCCAGAGAAGTAAGATTATGCTTGGCCCCTCTCTATTACCCTTTTTTCCTTTGATTTTAGGTTTCAGCCCTAAATCAATTTCTGGAATACACAGGTGTTTGCAGTTACGTAAGGCTTATGTAACAGCAGTTATTGCCATGCAGTTCTTCTAAACTGTATTTCAACCTAACTTCGTTAATTAAAAATGGCATGATCGAGACTCTGGTGGTGGCCAGTATATGGCCGGCAGCATGAAGAGAATAATTAGCAATGAAGGGAAAAGTTCTAGTTTATTGAATTCTTGCTGCTGTTAATATTATATATTATGAAACTTCAGTACTAAAACCCGAGTTGATGTTGTTTTTATTTTGGGAGCGCACAAATGCAATAAGGTTTCGTTAATTTTGGTTTAGGTAAGTGGCTTGGTTCTCAAAAAGCGAGCACTAACGAGCTCTCCCAACATCAGTCCCCTTGGCAGTTGGCATCGGAGGGTCATCAGCCACGCTGCAGTTCTCTCGTTTTTCAGGGGGCTCCTCCTCTGCACTGTTTCCGAGCAGTGGTCTCTTCCTCACGGATAGGTGGGTGGTAGGTGTTTGGGGAGTGGGCTGAAAGGTTGAGGTCCTGGATTGGTGAGTTTTGCTTTCCAAATAATTAAAGATTTCATGCCATCATTTTGTGTGAAGGCGTTGTGCTTGCATATGCAGTCAGCGGTCTGTGTGGGAAGAAAATAATTTCATATTACGGAGCTTTCAGATGCTGTGGTGAGCGGAACAGCTGGAGGGGGTCTGGAAGCCAGGCTTTGTGTGTGTGTCCACGCCTGCGGTTCTAGTGAGCCTCTTCCTCCTTTCATCGAGTTTTGTTATTCACATTATATAAATTTCTTCCTATACTTGAGTGCCGTTGTTTTTTGTCCAGTTTGCTATTCTTTTTATGGACTTTACTTCAGACTAATACAACCCACATACTAATATGTGGTAGCTAGGGAAGGTGCATCACTCTGGAGAATTTATTTTATATGCAGGGTTTTTTTCATGTGTAGCTACAACCGCTTGATTTTTTTTTTTTTTTTTTTTTAAGTTCTGGAACTGATTTACAGAATTGGAACAAATCTGCTTATTTGCTCTATGTTGATTAGATAGTAGGAAGGCTTGTCCTACTACGTGATTAAACTTCAAGGGGCAGGCATAGGACAGGATGAGGCACAGACTGCCTCTAGGAGTTCTGGACTCGGTGACGTTGACGTGACCCCAAAGGATCAGAAATGCCGGGGCCACGTGCCGCTGGGGTGACGAGTCTTACCTGGTATCTCCTGGAAGGTGGTGGTCTCTGTTTTGAAAAGTGCTGTGCATTGAACACAACTGCTGTACTTTTTGCCTTTTTATTAACCATTTTTGTCTTGCCTCAGGTTCATGGAGTCCGAACTGGATTTAAATGACATCATTCAGGAAATGCATGTGATCGCGACGATGCCAGACCTGTATCACCTGCTGGTGGAGCTGAACGCTGTGCAGTCTCTGCTCGGGCTGCTGGGCCACGACAACACAGATATCCTTCAGTTGTTAAAGCAATGCTCATGTGAGAGGCTTTCGACAGACTTTTCTGTAATCTCTTATATCCTGCTTTCACAGGCTCCTGTATGTGTTTTTCTCTTCTTTCTCACCGCACTGAATTTATGTCTTTTCCCCCCCCAAGTGAAAGCCTTCTTTGTTCAAGTAATATTGATTCTGAATTTTTTTCAGTGCTGTTATTCTCCTTTCTTGTTTTATGACCCTTTCATCTAGGTTTGAGTGGCTGCGTTAGAGAGTGAACAGATGAACAATACAGAAAAAGCTAAGGTATGGGCTTCGTAGCGTATAGCCTTGAACTGTGTGCAAACCTTGTCTGGAGTAGCCCTCAGTAAAAATGAAACGGATTTACCCCTTTTTGTTGAGAGCTGAGCTGTCACACTTTCAGCTATTTGCCATGAACTAGCTCACCACAGTGCTACACCTGAGTTTGTAAATGTGATAAATTCTTCACATGTCCGTACCTTTGATTTGGTGTGCTCAGAGCTTGAGGTTGTGGGTCGCCCCTCTGGTTACATAAATATCCAGAGACATTTCCATGCTCAGTTAGTTCTTGTGTCACTGAACCTGACCCCTGTGTACACCTGTCTCTTGTTCCTCTGAAGATCTGAGGACATCTCAGATACTGTTAAAGATTTTGGTAGTTTTGAACAAAACCAGTGTCATTTTCTGAATATCCTGGCGCCTTGATGCTTAGCCATCAGCTGATAAATAGAACTATGCCTGGCTTACCATTGTGCAGTCTTTAAAAGTAGAGCTCAGCCTGCATTGTTTGGAAAATGTTCTACAGTTGATTAAGCTGAAAAATTCTGACACGATTTGAGAGATCGTGTGTCTGTGTGCTGAAAAACATTAGTGAATGGAGGGAGCAGTGAAGCCCAGTGGAAAGGACACTGGACTTAGACTTGGGACTACAGCAGGCTTTTCTTTTTTCCTTTTTATTGATTCATGACCTTAGGAAAGTAATGTATTCTTTTCTTCTTTTCTTTATGTGTAAAGAAGTAGATAATACTTACCAGCTTTTCTGAGGTGTTTTGAAATATGCAATGTTAAAAGGACTGTTAGTACTAAATGTTGGGGTCCGATGCACAGATCTTGGTTTTCTTTTTTAGCACTTTTCCTTATCATACTATGTATTAAGAATTCATAATTCATTCTTTCTAAGTGGGTGCAGTGATCAGAAGATAAAAACATAAATATTTTATTGCATACCGGTTTATATTAGAAAGCGCTGCTTACGTGTTTGGGTATTTTGACTTGTATCTAGCTGAACCTTGATGTGGTGAATGCTGGCCCCTGCAAAACAGCAAACACCACAGCTTTCCTTATCTGTGATCTGTAATGGAAATTACTCTCGAGTAAATGTTTGTTAACAATTTACTGCTGTACAGTGGGAAACACCTACCATGCATAACCAGTTTCATGGCTACCACAGTTTCATTACTTATTTCTTTGCCAGGCACCGCAGGCTTTTTGTGTACTATGTGCATGGCATTAAAAGCTTATGCTGAATTTCTCATTCACAGGGAAAATATAAACTATGGGGATTTTGACTGGGATAGCAGAGCTGATTCATAGCTGGAGTGCACAGGAATACAGCTTGCTTTGTCCTTTCAGCCATGAAAAGCTGTGTCCTAGGGTTGCTGCTGCTGTCAAAGACTTGTCAGTATTTCCACTGTGAACTCTTTTTAATTGGTTTGCAACTTGCCTGTGAGTTAGTTTACGGGTAGAAATTTGGCCTGTGAATTGCAATTTTGGGAAAAGTATATTTTTTGTTATAAAACTGCTGAAGTGTTTTCAGATCCGTTGGAAGCAGGACTCAGGCTGTAGTAATGCCTCTTCACTGTGCTGCTGCTTATGTACAGGATAGAAACACTATTAAAGTGAACACTATTTAGACATAAAACTAAATTGCTACAGCTCAGGTTTTCTAATGACTTTTTGTTAAAACAAATGGAAAAAGATTTTAAAAATGAGTTTTTCAAGGAGAGAACTAAACAATGGCTCTTCAGATGTGATTTAAATGTAGTGTCTTGAGGGACTAATGCAAGGAGACAAAAGCAATGTCCAGGGGGAGCAAATAAGCTGCTGAATGATTCATGGAGTTTTACACAAAACATGTGAATGAAAGATGTTCACCGACAAGATTTTATTAATGAAAGACAGGAAAGCTTCAAGTGACGTTTTGCTTTTCTATCTCCTAAATTTTATAGGACAACTGCTACTCTGACGGGAAGCCTCAACAGAAGCTCCCTAGACAGGAATGCCCTGCAAGATGAACTCCTCTGACTGCTAGAGTTCTTTGCTGTGCACTCTCAGAAAAATCTGGCTCAGTTGTCTTTATAGCACCCAGCAGGTAGCAGTAGTCTTCAGTTAGTTCCTCCCTTAGCCTTCTGTTCTATGGGTTGATCAAACCCCATTCCCTCAGTCTTTCCTCATACATCATGTGCTAGCCCCCAACCATCTCAGTGGTCGTCCACTCTCCTGAGTCCAGTATGTCAAGGTCTCTCTTTTATTGGGAGAGCCCACAACTGAACAAAATACTCTACATGTTGCCTCATGAGTGCCAAGCAGGAGGTAAGAGTTCCTTCTCTTGACCTGCTGGTTTTGCTCTTGCTAATGCAGTGCAGTCTGTGATTAGCCTTTGTCACTGTGGTGGCACGCTGCTGACTTGCCTTCAACTTGTCCACCAGAACTTCCAGATTCTCTTCTGCAGAGCTTACCTCTCCAGTCAGCCCCAGGGCGTGGGCTCGTTCCCTCCCAGGAACAGGCCTTTGCATTTGTTGAACTTCACAAGGTTCCTATTGGCCCGTTCCTCCAGCTTTTGTTAATTAATAGTTGATTCCTTGCGGAATAAACGTAAGGCAGGTTATTTTCTCTTAACTTGCTTATTGAGTTGCGCTCCAACTCGCTTTTAAAAATTGTCTCCTGGCGTCTTTGACCATGTTTTTGTATAAGCACGAGTGACTGCCCAGTCAGGAGTAACCACCCTTCTGTTTGGTTCCTGATGGCAGTTGTAACTGGAAGTGACGTCTGCCCATCAAGAAAATGTACAGATAGCTTTGGCTTGGTTAAGGAGTGCTGTAGAGTATAAAGAAAGTAGTAGTCTTACTGATAAACATCTTCTGCAGCGCCTAGACATAGGTTAACTTGGGACTGGGACAGGCAGCGCTCTTACAGTCTTTCCTGAGACTAGATAAGTCACGACTGAAACCTTGCTCAGAAAAGATATATGGAAATACTTCTCCTACTGCTGCTTGTGTGTCTGAGCAAATGCACAAATAGGAGAACTGGGAGGCTGGATTGTTAGCCTTGCATTTTAAAGAGATTCATCACAAAGTTGTTATATAGGACATGCAGAAAACTGCGTATCCTGTTCTGCCCCAGTGGGACTCGGGCAGGATTGATCAGCGTGTCTGAGAGAATAGGAAAGTGGGTCTAATGAGGTGGAATACGTCTCGTCGTACAAGAGAGCTGTGTAGCAGTCAGGGGAACCGTGTGTTTTGCAGCCCAGAGTTAATGAGTGAAAATTGGGCTGGCAGAAGCTATGCTGTTCCTGCGAGGTCTGTGGTTAGAAGAGCATGCTGTCCTAATTGGGCCAGGCAGAAGGGGGTGATCGCTCCTGCTTCCTGCAGCGGCCTTGTTAGGTGCGTGCCGTATCGGGTTAGCAGGGGTATCGCTGAGAGCAGAACACCCAAATCAGATTATTGTAACTCATTTCTCTTTGCTTATATTCAATCTTAACAATGCAAGATGGTGCCTAGTTATTCCAACTCTAGCAATTTTGATTTGAAAAAATAAAAAAATAAGTATCATCAAGAAACAGTAAAATTGCCTGATACAGTAAGCACACGATCACGTTTGTTTTTATCATTCCTGATTGTTAGGATTCCCTGGTTTTGGTGCTTATGAGGACCGTCTGCTGAAGTAGCCTCTGTGCTTTTGGCTCTGGCGTTCCTGTGCTCCACTGCTGTAATGTATTACCAGTTGTTTTGGATTGTGTCGTGAGCATGCTGGCCTAAGAGCCATCTGCTTTTGATATTAAATGTGTCTGCCTCTGTATTGGTTGTCCTTAACACCTAGCACATGTTTCCATAGCTGTGGTAGACTTGCTTCAAGAACTGACTGATATAGATACTCTCCATGAGAGTGAAGAAGGAGCTGAAGTCCTCATAGATGCTCTAGTAAGTAGTAAACTCTGGATTATTTCAATGCCTGAACAACGTCTGCCTTATACAGCACAGCGGCGAATACTCTGAACTGCCACGCTTCCTGCAGCTGTGGTTATCCGTATTGCCAACACCACGATGAAGTTAGCCAGTTGAGGAGCCTGCTCTCTTGTACCTGAAATGCTGTATTGAGGACCACAATGGGTGTTTTTGATGGAATGCCGGAGTTTGGGGAGTAGGTTCTTCTTGCGCCTTGTCTGCCACTTCTTTTTTGGAAGGAACACGCTCATATTGCAAAATTTGTGTAGGCTGGGAGATTTTTTCTTGCAGGGAGAGAGAATGAAGTAATATTTGTGACTTGGACAGTGTCCTATTGAAAATAGGAGCCTGATTTGGATTTTTCTTCCTTCTTGCGGAAAAGGGTGACCTCTGTTCACCCGTGAAAAATGGAAGTTTGTGGCAGGGCTCAGATTGTTATCTGAAGGACAGCGAGGCCGTTATGGTCTTTCAGTCTAACCTTTTGCATGGGAGACCAGTAGTCTTCTACCCAGTAACTCTTGTTTCAGACCCAAAAATGTGTGCTTGAACTGGAACATCCATTGTTATAGTGAGGGTACGCGTTTTTCTTAACCAGAAGTAAAAGCTTGAAAGTTTTCATGTAACAGAGCTAATGCATTTTAAGGGTGGAGGAGGGTTTAGAGGTAATGATCCTTTTTGGCGTAGAGATTAAACAACCCCAGAAAATGATCTACCTGCAGTAGAAGATGCATTGCTCAGTCTTAAGTGCTGCCTGCCTGGCTAACTCTCCCGAGTGCCTCTTGGCCTCCGTGGTGGTGGACTTCCCCTTTTCCTGGCGTTTGTGCTGGATGCCTCCTGCTCCTCGGCTGCGGGAGGAGGATGCCGAACCGAGCAGAAGCCCTCCAGAGAAGCAATGCCCAGCAAAACTTGAGATTTACATCTGTCCTACCTTCGGGCAGCTTCTGCTAGTGAGCTGCTGCATTTGTGAATCACTGTGGCTGTGTCTCGTTCTGTAACTATTATGTTGAAATTGAAAGACAGGGAATTATGGGTTTTCTTTTGTTTGCTTTGTTTGGCTGCTCTGTTTTCTGCTACAATCCTTCTTGCCCAGTCACTATAATGTTACCCTCCAAAGGTTAATGACAGTGGCCCGGAGCCGAGTTCCTCCAGCTGGCCTCTGGGCTGTTCTTAATTACTCTGCCTTCATGGAAAGATTGCTGGGTGAATGAAATGGTGGAGAGGAACTGCTAGAGAAGGTGTTTTCTGTAAAATGTGCAGAGAGGTAGTAAATCAAGCAAAGTTCTTTCTCTGTTTTCCTTGTCACCAGCCCACTGATAATAGCCAAGTTTTAGAGGTTATATTGTCCTTTTTGAAAGAAACAGGTCAGGCATATCTTGGGAGAAATGTTTAGATATCTGCTTTTTAGATTTTTTTTTTTTTTTTTTTTTTTAAAGAAAGTAGTTATCATATAGGGTATCTGTGAAGATGGTTGCATTGCCTTCCACAGCAGCTGATACTTGTGTTCTTTCCACGTGTTCACTGGGCCCAAAGCTAGTTAACAGTGTTTGAATTGGAAATGTAATTTTGTTTAACTTTTCCAAGCTCATGTCCGCAAAGGAAAGTTAGCCAAAGTCAAGTTGGACTCTGTCCAGTTGCAGCTTTAAAAGCATACTTCTTGTGTTAGCTTTTTGATTAGGAGGCTCCACCTGGAGATGTGGGTTCCTGCTCCTGCTGTTGATTTGTCTCGGTTTTGTTAGCTTGCTGCGGTCAACTTGGTACGTTCATCTTGCTAGGATTTAAATGCAAGGCTTTAACTGGTCATCGTTCAGCTTTTGGATTTGTATCTGCGTGTGTGAGCATTGTTCCTTCAGCTTTTTGTACCTATTGAGGTGGAAGATACAACAGAGATGTAGGCAGACCAGCAGTAAACAGTTGAAAGTGGAGCTGCTTGCAGAGCTGACAGCCAGCCCATCCGTGGTGGTTTGCGGTGCCTCGCACTTCAGAATTCTGAGGGATTATAAATCAATCAGGCTGGTTCAGGAAATAAGACTGTGACAAGGTGCGTGTTTTCCTCCAGATGTTTTTCTGTTTAGTAGGAAACACAAAAGTTGTTTAATTAATTAGGACAAACATAGTGGCAGATTTACTTGGTGATTCCTTTGCTCCCTCTGAGATTTTAGAGCAAGATTGTTAATGTCTTCTGATCATGTCTGGCAGGATGTTTCAGTAGGGCTTACTGATTTTTATTATTTATTAACCTCCCCGTTCTTTCTCCTTCATCTTCCTTTTTTCAGTCTTCTTTCTTATCTTTTTATCTTTCCCATGACCCTGTGATTTAGGTGGAGGGCCAGGTCGTGGCCTTGTTGGTCCAGAATTTAGAGCGCCTGGATGAAAGTGTGAAAGAGGAAGCTGATGGCGTCCACAACACACTGGGTAAGTGGCTGTTGCACAGCCTCTCGCTTCTTTCTGTATTTTGTACAAAGAGGGGGTGGGTTATCCCTCCCCTTCCTTTCCTCCCTACCTCCTTTCCCCTTGAACTGCCAACACTACCGTAGAGGACCTAGTGCAGCTTTTGTTCAAGCACAACTTTAACTCACAGTAAAGCCTAGTCCCTTGAGCCGGCGTTTGTCGCATGACCGCTGGTAAGGTGCCTCTTCCCAGAGGAGTGAGGTAGGGAGGTGCTGATACACGGATGAAACTGCACCGCACCAGGAGGAGTGCTCCGCTGCCCCTGTATTTACTGTGTACTTATCTGTGAGCTCTACTTGCTGTTATGAGAGCTGTTTATGTCTTAGCAATGTATTTAACTTCCAGGTAGTAAAACATTTGCATTTCATACAAGTACATCATAACCTCTCTGTTCCCCACTCTTTGCACAGCACAGTAACTGCTTTGCAGTCTGTTGCCGTTATTAGCATTTAGACCATCATCCACTCCTTTCAGTCGTTTGGGATTGTAGTCTCCCGAGGACTGGAAGAATGAGAGAGACTGGAAACATGAGTTTTGGAATTTTTACTGCCCCTGTTGCTGTTAGTTTAGTTTTGTGCAGTGAGAATTGCTGCTGGAGTAAAGGGAAGTATCTTAGTCTTCTTCCAGCAGGAGCTGGTGTCACACTGAAGGTGGACTGTGTGGGCAATGTAAAAACTGAGAGGGTATCATACACCTGAGCTTAAGTCTCACGTAAAAAAAAAAGGTAGTTTTGCGAATGAGATGTAACTTTGAGAAGCGCAGTGCGGCCCTAGGAAAGACCTGGCGAAGCAGCGTTGATACGGGCCTGAGCTGAACTGCAAGTGTGGAAAAATGTCTGTTTTCTCTGTCTGTCTTCTCAGCAATCGTTGAGAACATGGCAGAGTTCCGACCAGAGATGTGCACAGAAGCTGCGCAGCAGGGCCTCATGCAGTGGTTGCTCAAGAGGCTGAAGGTGAGCTTGTTTTCCTGTTGTCATTTGGGAGGTATCACAATAAAAACTGACAGGCCACTGATCTGGAAGCTGGTGTGCTTGAGAGGGTGTTTGGCACGACATTAAAGACCCAAGGCTATTTATTATTCTGTCTTTCTGTTTGTATAGGATATCTTTGTGATAAGTTCTAACATTTGTGAATACAGTGAATTCAAAACTCGCCTCAGACTGGGAAATATGTCCCTTTTAACTTATAAACTAGCAAAATTGAAGGAGTTGGCTTTATGTGTGAGAAGGTCTACACAATGTGATGCAAGTCTGTGAGTAGAAGGACTCTCATTTTCATAGTGTTTGCCTGGAAGAGTATCCATAATGTTGAGTCTTCTTGAATGTCTTTGGGTTTTACTTGTTTCTGTGGGAGTTCTTTTTGGTAACGTGCCCCTGATCCTACCGTGAGAACTATCGTCTTTCCGGCAGAGCTGGACCCTTCGCAGCGCTACACAACAGCACTCGGGCTCCAACCACTGATGTGGTCGTCCCCAGTAGCTGCAATACCACTGCGTTCCTTGCTCAAGCATCAGTAGTGCTAGAGCTCTGCCAGCACCTGCCTTCCTTCTATAGACCAGTTAGTATGAACTTAAAACATTGCTTAAAATAAGCCAGTTTTGCGTGTCTGTGTGTTGGAGAAGCCAAGTTAAGGACAAAAAGTTAGAATTCAGGGTTTGCATCCTCTGTGGTTTTAGTTTAAATGGACATACTTCTGTCTTGTCTTTATGTTGTAGAAGTCTTACAGCGGAAGGTGTCTTTTCTCTTTGTGTGATTCCTGTATGGTGGATTTCTGGTCCGTGGCTGAGACCTGTAGCAATATAAAAGCTGACCAGTGAGTGGGGAAACTAATAAAGACCATTTTATGCCTTTGCTTCCTACGTTTCTAACACTTTTTTGAGTTTCAAGTGGTGTCTTTGTTTAACTGCTTTTTCTTCGAACTCATCTAACTGTCTTTTGAATTCAAAATTACTTTTTGATGCTATTAGCATGCTGTGGCAGTGAGTTACACAGTTCAACTCTGTCTTGTGTGAAAGGATGCTTAAACGTTCCCTGGAAAATACTGTAGGAAAGGAATGGATAGTTCAGCTCTCTTACAGAGCTGGTGAAGGAAATTTAGGAAACAGATTCTGGCTTTTTCCTAACCCTGTTAGTAAGGCATTAGCACCTCCATACTTAAATGTCTTTATGGTTAGAAGGCCTCTGAATCACAGAAATACTCTATCAGCTTTGTAAGTGTGCAGATACCCCTCTGTGCACCTCATATACTTGCTAGCAGAAGTAACCTATAATTTCTCACTACAGGTAGTAACATAATTATATTCCTTTTGCTTAAAAACAAAAAGTGAAGTTAATTTTATTCCAGGCAGGTACGTACTGCTGCCTGCCTTGTAATTACTCTGGCAGCTGAAAGACTTAGAAACTTGGGAAAGCAAAATAATCACGACTTGGATTCCCCTGCTTGGTGCCACAGAAGAGGAATGTTCAAGGCGTTCAAAACTTGTTGCTGAATGTGTCTTTCCTTTGCCCTGGCATGTGTTAGCTTGGTCTGGGTTTGGGGATGTGCGATCAGGCAGTGCTTTTTCTTGCTTACACACTGTCGTGGGGAGCCGCATGCTAATGAAACCCTCGCCCAGGCACCTTTGCTATTGGCAGGGCTTGGTCTTGAATCTCTCGCCCTGACAGATGGGGTTAGGACTAAACCAGGATCTCAGCATCTGGGTAGAGCGTTGCGCTGCTGAGGAATGTCTATGGGATGAGTTTTAAAATCAGGGTTCTGTCTAGGCATTGGTAAGGACATCTGGCGCACAGCACAGAGTGTGAATTTCTGTTTTCTGACTACATTTAAGGTTGCATAATTGTATTCTGACTGTCAGAACTGCCTGTGAAAGCTCAGATGGAGAGCTTAATAGCTCACCTCTCCAAACATAAGCAGGGTTTGATGATGTGTGCAGCCTTGAGAGAACAGAGCGTTGTTTCCCAACGCTTGCCATAGGACAGCAGTTGGTACGCACCGTGACAGGAGCCAGCAGAGCTGTACAGCACCGAGTGCCTGCCACCTTCCCCCTCTTGTGCCACTGATTGCTTGGAAGCGTTACGTGGGTGCTATAAATACCGTCATCTACAGAGTGGCTGGGGACCATTTGGAATGAAAAGCTTTATTTAAAGTCACTTCTTTGTGGCATTCGGGATCTTCCTGCTTTTCATGTTTTTGTGTTGCATGGTGCTTGTGTATTGTGACCTCTTGTTTGGTAGCAGGCTGGGATAATTGGCCCACACGTAGCCTTGCGCAGGCAGGTTCACTCAGTCAAGCTGCAGGTAGTCGTGCATTTGGGGAAAAAAACTGAGGGTGACAAATGGTATGTTTTAAGCCTAGTACTTATTGCTTGCCTTTTTTTTCCCCTCTCAAACAGTGGAATACAAATAGCTGGTAACTGATGATTTTTAAAATTGTTTTGTTTATTTTATTAATTCCTTCAGTACACCAGTTTGCATTATTATCTGATCGGTTAATGTTTAGTCTGCTTCTGTAGATGAAGCAGCTTTGGCAGCATGCAGAAACATTGGATCCAGTTCAGAATCCCACTTCAGGGATTTTTTTTTTTTTTTTCTTCAAATTCAGTGTTTTGGTTTTGTTATGATTTTTTTTTTTTTTGACATATTTGAGTATGGAGGGAACGTATGAAATGAAAGTTATGTGACTGTGCAGGCTAAACCCATCTCGTGTTCTTCTGATTGTGATATTGTGATGCTCATACAAAACTCTGGCAGTTACTATTTGATGTTACTGTGTTGTATTTTCTGGAATTCTGTTTTTGGTGACAGGTGCAGACTTTTGGAATAGGGATAAGCCCCATGCACTCATATAACGTCATGGAAAATTTATCACAGGAAAGAGATTCCGTGTTGCAAACAACTGGAGACTGTTCTCAGGGGTTTTGAGCCAACTTGGTCAAACCTACTTATGTAGGACAGCCTGAAGGATCAGAGTTGAGTTTCTACACATGCGTGCACGAGCACACACCCCCCCCCCCGTCACCCCTGAATCAGAGAGGATTATTACTATTTACCACTGAGGCATACTGCAAAATTACCGCTGTTGTATTTTGGTTTAAGTGTTGCTCATACGTTTGGTGATTTCATTAATGTGTTCTGCAAATCAGTGAAACGCAGAGAGCCGTGCCCTGATGGGTCTCTTGTTCCTTCTTCACCAACAGGCTAAGATGCCGTTTGATGCCAACAAGCTGTACTGCAGTGAGGTGCTGGCTATTTTGCTCCAGAATAACGATGGTGAGACATGCCTCTGGTATCGATATTCTGTTAGGGTAGGATCCAGGCTTCTTTCAGATCACAGCAGCACTCTTCTGCCTTCGGCTTCCCTTTGCTTGTGCTCTCTCTCCCGCGCGCGTGCTCTCTCACATACGCATGCACCCTCTCTTTCTCTGCAGCTTTTGTACTCTGTCAAGCCGTATTGATTTTGTTTGCTGATGTATCAGTGTTAGATGGCTGTGAAATCTGACAGTTAGCTTCATTTTTCTCTCTCTTTTCCCCCTTCCCCCCACCTCCGTCTAGACAACAGAGAATTGCTTGGGGAGCTGGATGGGATCGATGTGCTGCTTCAGCAGTTATCTGTGAGTAATTCACATACGCCCTCTCTACCGTCAGGAGACTCGCAGGCTGGGTGTGAGGAGGTGGAACAGATTCTGGGTGTAGCGCTGTCCTAGCAATCTGTAGATACTGAAGCACAGCAGTGCTTTATATTTAGTGGTGGCATAGTCCCTGAATAGCTTCCACGCAAGTGTATCATCCGTGGTAAGTGAGGTTAATCCCTGTTTTAAAGATGTTAATGTTGAGGTACACAGAAGGTAAATTATTTTGTTATAATTGCATGGCAAGTTGGAGATAGGCAGGGTTGGAATTTGGCCATCTTCAGCATTCTCTACTCCAAGCACTGGGCTGCGTTGTGCCTACATTTGAGCTAGCTGAAGGTAATGGTTCATAGTTCACTTATGTTTCTTGAGGTAGTGCTGTCTGCAGCACCCTCAGGTACGCCTTGTGCCTAGGAGTTCTCTGGTAACAAGCTTACCCACACGCTTTTGTGAATTGTGCAGTGGGTGAATTTGCCTTGCCCTTTGGAGGCCCTGTATTGTCTTTTAAGTCATGCATTAGGCTGCTGCACATTTGTTGGTATACAGTCAGGGCAGTAAAAAGGACAGCAGAAGTTACAAGAGAATGCATCAGTGACGTGTATGATTGCTGGCTTATGCATATCAGATGCTGAAGGCTTGTGATGTAAAATCTTCGTGTATACTCTACAACAGTGTGGACCAAATTGGGCCCTCCATTTTGGGGTAATTTTGCTTTCTTTGTCATGCAGGTGTTTAAACGACACAACCCTAGTACAGCAGAAGAACAGGAAATGATGGAGAACCTGTTTGACTCCCTTTGCTCCTGCCTAATGCTCAGTTCCAATCGCGATCGCTTTCTGAAAGGCGAGGGTCTACAGCTGATGAATCTGATGCTTAGGTACCCAGAAAACTCTGTGATTTTCTTGCCTGCTTTTGACGTACCAACACACGTGCTGGCTAGATATTTGTGTTTTTCCTTTTCTAAAATTTCTGTGTTAGCATATTTGTCTGTCTTCTCTTTCTTTTTTTCCTTTCTTATGTAAGTTGGACTTTCTCAGACATATAAGCTCCACTCTTTGTCTTTAGCTTTGTTTCCTAAGAACTGGGGTTACTACAATAGCTGCTGGAAAGTAACAGTGCAGATCTGTGTGGCAGACACCCAGATGAAAGAATGCTGTAGGTCAGGCCACTAATCCTCTAAGGATTTAAAAGACCCCTATGAGGGTAAGAGAGAACTTTGGATGTCTCTAGGGAAAACATTTTTCCTTTTGTTCCCCAGTTCAAGCTTCACTGTGTTGTGTGTCCTCTGAGCTGGTGAATTTTTGTGGATGTTGATACAAAAATTGCTTTTGTGAAATGGGCATAAGTATGCATTTCTTCTTGTGACATGTTTTGCCACACTGTGAATCTCCAGGGCTTCTCTGCTCTCTCTTCACTTTTACTTCCTAGCCTGGTACTGAATTATGTCTTCTGCACTGACTGGCTTCCTCCAGACCTCAGGACTGGGCGCAGCGGGGCTCTGTCTGGCTTTCCCTGGTGTGCTAGGCTGTGTGCGGTGGCTGCTTAGCAAACGCCAACAAGAAATGATATATTCCTGCAGCGCATGGCTGGGTAATGTGCAGCAGCAGGAAACTGAATAAATAACCAAACGTGGATTATTCAAATAGGAACACTGGGTTTTCTTGAGGCTAATTAAAGAAAAGCTCCAAAACTAAGAACGAGAGGGAAGCCTTCCTCTGCCCCGCGTACTAAGCTGCTAAGCTAGCCTTGCAGAACTAATTGGAGTTCTTGTGCCATGTGGGTGGGACTCAGTGTTTGGATTTTTAATAGCTTTTTCCCCATTTTTGGACTCTGCTGTTTACCACTCTCTGTACCAGGATCCCAGCTGGAAAATTATGACAAGAGGAAAATTTCTCCCTGGATGCATTTCCGCCCCCCGCCAGTAGTTGGGAAGGGGTTAAGAGGGACAAAGCATGACCTAACTGCCAGCAGCAGCTATGTCTAATGGAAGGAGTTTCCAAGACCTGAATCTTTTGATGCTTAGGAACCTAACTTATTCTGCAGTCTGAAAGGGATGGGTAAAGTGACAATGGAAAAAAAGTAACAATTCACGGAATATTTTCTAGAAGCTTATATCACTACTGTCCATAAGCACGGACTATACTGACAGTTGATTATTTTTTTTTTTTTTTTTAAACTCTTCTAATCTAGTTCATATAAGTAGAAAAGTTGAAGTTGTTCTTACTTGGCTGTTTGAGCAAATAATGTGAGTTGATAGTTGACTGAGTCTTATCCCCAAACCAGTTCCCTTCTGGCCCTGACTTGTCCTACACTGCAAATCTCATTTAGAGAGAGCAGCACCTAGTTGGACAGAGAGAGTAAACTTCTTGCTTCTAATGATGTCTTCAGACTAGAGTTGAAAGCGTTAAGCTGGTACTTTTATTGCTGATTCATGTTTTTCCTCTTTTGAAGAGCTGCCAACCGCTTTTCTTAGTATTTCACACTATCCGTGTTGTTGACATGTCAGTTCATTCCTATACACAATTTTCTTTTTTTTGTCTTAATACTCCTAATCAATGAAACTTCAGGATTCCGACACAGGTAATCGTGCCTGTAACCTGAAACATGTGAAATCAGTGATACTCAGCACATGCTTAAAGCCACTTCCGTACTTCAGACTGGCTGGCTGGGTCAGAGCCCTGATGCTGTCCTGAAGCTTTTACTAGTGGTAGGTGTGGCATTTCCTTATGGGTGTTGTACAGGTGTTCCTTATGGCTTCTGGTAGGCATGACACAGACGTGACTGTATATGTGTTATTTAAGTAGTTAACTCAGATCTTCAGAACTGCAGGAATGAGGTGCTAAGCTCTGCTCTCGGCATCTCTTGAAAACCAACTTTCTGGGTTCTAAGTTTTGGTGCTTTGTCAGTAGGAAGTAGTAAGAGAATGAATGACGTTAGAGTCAAGTGCTCTATGGAGAGCATAGGAGGTGATTAAGATAAAAGCACTGGTTTGTAGTGATGAAAATCAGGAAATGGATGCTGGGAGAAGGCGGCTACGTTAGGAGGAGAAGCTTTGGGCATGCTCAGCTGCTGCCATGGTGGGGTACTTGCTTTTGTAGGTCATGGTGTGATTGAAGGTAGAAAGCTCTGCTGGACTTAGCACTTTGGTGAGGAAAATAGAGCATGTTTCTGTAGCTTTCAAACCACCAAACAAAGCAAAGTGTCTGAGAAATGATGCTGCAAGGTTTTGGTGTTTGTTAGCTTGTGGGTTTTTTACATATTTTAATATCCAGAAGATATTAAATGGCTATTAGTTCTGTTAACCTCTCTTATCGTTGGGAGTACTCTTGGTGTATGCTTAAAAGCTCTTACATGTGCTCAGTTTTTCTTGGACAGTACTGCTTTGGTAACTGTAGGCTAGCATTGTAAATAGGGAGTGAACCTTGATAGTTGTGATCTGGAGAGCTGCACGGGAGTATTACACTTCTGTATCTTCTTGATACCTTCATGATAAACAACAAAGAATAGAAATGCCATTCAGTTGTGATTGACCACCTCGCCCACAAACAAGGCAGAATATTTTTCTCTCCTGTCGGTGTCCTCTGAAGACTGGAGGGAGAGATCTGTTATTTTTTGTTTTTACTTTGAAGGCGGTTAATCATTGTACCGTAGTCTGTGCAGATGAAAGGACAAATAAGCAAAGTTGAAAGTTTATTGACATGATGTGAGATAGATAAGCTGTGTGAGAATAAAGATATCAGGCTTGAATCTCCATTACTGTCTTAGAGAACATAGCATTCTGTATCTAGTGCTACCCAATACATCTAGCCAAGTTGTTCTGTTAATAATGGTCATGCACACAGACCTGCAGAGAAGTATAGCATCTTTCAGCTGAGCATTTAACATGCTTGAGAGATTCCTATAGACAGTAATGAAAACAGGGCTACCTTCTATTGTGCTGAGCCTTAAAATGTATGGCAAACAGCGAAAGATGATGTTGCATTGTGTGAACTTCTACTAGTTTATGGAGAAACAGTGGTAACACCTGAAAATGAGCGCAATGTGGCTGATGCGCTTCACGTGCGTGTCCATAGCAAGCCGTGTCCTGGACTTGGTGTTGTGGTCTCGGACTTGCAGCGTTGAGGGGGACTTGCAGTTGGCCACTGGGAGTGGAGCTTCACCGAGCAGGTATGTGGGAGGTGAGCAGAGGGGTCTGGGAGAAGACCAGATTGAAAAGGACGGAGCCTGTGACAGCAGAAATGAAGTAGGAAGTTTTGAAGTAGGATGAGAGGACAGGTATATATAATTATTTGACTTGCATCTCTGCAGCAATGGAGGCTCGTTTATTTTATGGAGTGTCTTTATCAAAAATAAGATGGTGGTAGCCATCAGTGGAAAGTTTATAAATGTCACATAGAATTAAACTCAATTTTTTTTTTTTTAGGTCAGGAAGCACTTTTTAGTACACAGTCCCTCAGCCTTGCCTTGGTAACCTAAATGCAGTTTACCTTACAAAGCCAAAAGAGAGAAAAACAGGCTTGTAATGTCAGTTCCCTTGCGCACACTGACAGGAAGCTTATTGCTTTTGCTGTAAAATTGTGTTAAGGTTTGGAGGAGATGCAGCCACTCGGTTCCCAGGGGATGTGTCAAGAAGATTCTCTGTTGCATAGGAAAAATGACGTGTGGCTTTCCCAGTTATTAACTGAAGGTGCGTGTGTATGCACATAGACAAATGCAGCAAAGGGAGCTTACGGAAATGTGCATCACTTGGGCAACACGGTTTTCTATTCTGCAGCTATTCAGTGGCTTTTTTTGAGCCTCAAAAAAGCATTTGTTCCTGTACAGCAAAAACAAGGTGAAAATGGACAACTCTGTATGGCTCCGCAAAGCTTGACTACAGCTATTTCAGGGTATATTTTTTACAGTTATTAAAATCCTTTTATGTTTTCTTGTCCTGCTGTTCCTAATGACCCCATGGAAACTTAGACTGTCTCTTTACTAAATCTTCTGGTTAATTAAACGGAACCATTTTATGCAGCACTTCTCCAGGAAATCTAGTATTCTGCTTTTGCTAGTATTTTGGAAAGTGAGAGATTATGTTATGCTAATGTGAAAAGTCCAAATAATGTTAGTACCTCTTCTTTTTGAAATAATAAATGTACCAAAAGAGTTCTCTCAGATGTAAACGTATTAAAAGGAGGAAAACAATGGTTAGCAAATAAAGTTGTAATTCGGAGTTGCCTGTGAAGACTGAGGTCACTCCCTGTTTGGCGATACTCAGGTATGCTTGTCTTTGAATTAGTGTTCAGCTAAAAGTTACCTCAATAAGCACAGATGAGACTAAGATAAACTGCTTGCCCTCTGGCAGAATAAATATTTCAAATAAAATCAACTCTAGACAGTCCAGTCAAGCAACTATTGATCTCTAAAAGCCTGAACTTAAACCCAATGAATATTCCAGAGATCAGCTCTGTGCAACCTTCCTAAATGCTGATCAATATGCAATTACTTCCCCTGAAAACATTTCTTATATTGTCTGGCCTAAGAAGTACTTTATTTTTAGCTCCCTGTAGAGGGGAGGTGGGGGTGTTGAGCCACCCTCCTGCACTGCTCTTCGCTCATGGGTAGAACTCGCTGCTGCACCAGATCCCAGCTGCACGTGGTGCTTTCAACAACCGCTTCGTGCCCATCGGAAGCACCCGCGGCTGCACCGGGCAAAGTAACTTCCTTTTCAGCTGGGGTGTTAATATGTGGGTTTTTAGCTTGCGTGTTGTTGGGGGTTTGCAAAGTTCGATCTCTGAAGGGAAGGCGTTTTCCACGGCTCTCTGGAGCTTGGGCTTCAAGAAGCCCTGGGCGAGAAGACCCTGCTGATGGACCCGAGGTGCGGGCGGCCAGCTGCGGGGCGGCTCAGCGTGCGCCGTGAGCAGGCAGGCAGGCGGGCAGGCTGCTCCCGCACCGGTGGGCTTGGCAGGTGCCTGCGAGGGCAGCGTGGGTGCTGCCGCCTCCGCGGGGGTGAAGAGGAGGGGGCTGCGCTGTGTCAGTGGCTTGCTCTTTATAGATCTTTATTCCCGGTCCACAATAATGTCTGAGCGCCGTATGGTAGCGCGGAGCAACTAGTGTGTGTCCAGGGAGAATGGTTCTCTCGTCATATCTCCAGGGGAAGAGCACAGCTTGTTTCTGGGGGGATTTATTTTTATATGTGCATGTGGCTATGTATTTGTTAGAGAATAAATTATCTTAGAGAAGAGAAAATCAGAGGAGATTGTCATGCACTTGGAGTGGAAGGTGGTGGGGCTTGTGACCGTCCCGCTCCGGGGGGAACGTCCTCCTGGGCTCGCCGGAACTTTGGGGACGCTGGGTCTCTCGTTCTTCAGCTCACGTTAGCTCCTGCTGACTTTACCTGGTCTGTTGGTTTTATGAGCTGTATTAGTGACTGCTTTTTCAGCTCACATCTCGCAAGGTATTTTAAATTTTTCCCTGGATGAATTATGAATTCCTCTGTTTCTGGTTTGAGAGGTACAGGACTTCTGGAGATCATTTTCAGACCATCTGTGTGTTAGTGGTGTGAGTCACCAGCATCAGCATTCTGAACTCACCTTAAAACAGAATAGCCAAGAATCTATCTGCATCCTTCTAAACATGATTTCTGGAGACGGCGTTTTCTTCGTTATAGCTGACCACCAAGCTATGCTTACCAAACTTACTCCTTTATTAAATTGAATTATTGCTAGATCTAAATCCTGATCTTTTTGGTGTGACAGTATTTGCCTTGTGTACCCAACCCAGTCTCCCCTGCCGTTTTGTGCTAGTGTTTGTACGGTGGTGAAGAAATAACTTCTTCAATAGCCAAGAAATAAAAAATAAGAAAATAAAACCATAACAATAAAATATATTAAATGAAATAAAAAGAAAATAGAAAATAAAAAGAAATAAAAGACATTAAAAAAGAAATAACCAAAGGAATATTTTCAACCACAGTTTTGAAAAGAGTATTTGTCGATATAATATTTTGGCTTCTTGAAGAAAATCTTGCTTGGGGCTCTTCTGCTCAGACTCTTCATAATTTCCTTGTCATATTAATTTCCCTTTTCATGCTGTCTCTTTAAAGTAGTGTGGTGCAAAGCTCCTCATGTCCCTGAAAAGTTTAACTTGCCTCTTTCTTTTCACAGAGAGAAGAAGATTTCCCGCAGCAGCGCCCTGAAGGTGCTGGACCACGCCATGATAGGACCGGAGGGCACAGACAACTGCCACAAGTTTGTTGACATTCTTGGTCTGAGGACCATCTTTCCTCTCTTCATGAAGTCACCCAAAAAGATAAAGAAAGTTGGAACAACTGAAAAAGAACACGAAGGTAGGCGTGCTTCCACATCCTTCTTATTGCCATGGAGGAGGTGAGTGGAGGGCAAGTGTCTGAAAAGTACCTGCAGTGAGGAGGGAATGGCACGTCTCCACTCTTTTCAGGGCTCCTCCTGCAGCTTTCAGGTCCAGGCAGCCTGCCCACTCCCTGTCGCAGGCTAGCTGTTGATGACATACTTGCCCTGCTTGTTTTGGTATCAGCAGTTCCTGGTGATTCCATTTCATGTGCTGTTAATAAGTTATTTTACTCCTGTAGGGTCTGTTGTTTGAAGCTCTGACTCTTTGATGCAAAACTCTTTTGAAAAGAGTAATGAGGCAACTACAAATGTCACCTCAAAAGCAGTGTTTTCATGGCTCTGAGCACTGAAGTGTGACTCGATGAACATCAGGCATTGCAGAAATAAACTGCACGCTTTTGAAGTTGCCTTTGTTTTTTTTCTTTTTCTATTTTTTTCCTCTCTCCCCTGGAAAATTCTGCTTTAACAGAAATCTGCTGTGGAGTATTACTGCAGGACCTTATGCTGAACTGAAACTAGGGTCAGTCCCTCCTGCTTCTGGTAACGTTACCTTTTCCATTTTGTTGATAATTGACTATGTCTTGGAAGAAACTTTAAATACTGCCAGTGATGCTTGAGGTTTTGTGCCAGTTCATTACTCATCTCGGTTCTGTAAAGGGCGAATATTGTTAAAAGCTGAAGAGGTGTGAGCGGGTCTCAGGCTTGCCTAGTATCCATCCTCAACTCTTGCAATAAACCAAGGGAAAATGGAAGGAAACAGCAATAAAATGGGAGCTCTAAACCCGAATACCCTGCTTTGGTACTGTCCTCGGAACTCGGGTGGAACCCCGTGCCCCGATGTTCTCCAAAGCAAAGGCAGGGAGGTGCTGCCTCCTGCAGACCTCGCCGGGCTGAGGCGCTGGCTGGGGCTCAGCAGCCCCTTTCTCTGGAAGAGCTGCAGGGCTGGGGGCAGCTCCGTGGGCATCTGCTTGTTCTCCTTCCTGAGGACAGGGTGGTGAGGAAGAGGAGGGGCAAATTCAGCAAGCGGCTGTTTTCTTCTTGGAAGCTGTGCCAGCGGTGAGCTGGTAACTACTTTTGTTCTAGAGCACCAACACCAAAAGACGATAACACTCTGTTAACGAAGGTAGCGGCTTGGCGAGGCACGCGTCGGCTGCGGCAGCTGCGGAGGTGGGCTCTGCGCCTTGGAGGCGGCGGGGCTGAGGCGGGATGGTGGGTCGGAGCAGGAATTGGCAGTGCCGTGGGCTGTGTGCGCACGCGTGGTGGCGGCTGCTTTCCTAGCACAGGTGGAGAGAAGGGGCTTACCTGCAGCCCAGCGCCGGCCGTAGGAACGATTCACACACAGGCTGCCAGTTCTGGCTGCCTTATCTGTCTTGTATTGTGTTGCTTGTCTTGGATAGATAATGGTGAGGAAGAAATGCTGTCGTGTGTTCTGGGGTTTATCTAATAAAATTGCGGAGAGTGCAGTTGCGCTTAGATGATGGATTTAGGGGATGTTTTGAAATCTTCATTTGCAGTATGAAAATAAGGGCGTTTTAATTCTTACTGAGGGAAGGCTCGAGCTAGAATATGAGCTTCTGAGTAGAGATCTGGGTCTGTGGCTCATGTCATTGACAATTTTTCAGTTTGGGAAAGTGAGTTAATCTCTGTCTCATCTGCTTCGTCTTGAGACTGCAGATGACATCTGTGTGCAGCCTTGGCTACTGTGAGGATTAGGTAGCAGTCTGGACAGCCCTAACAAGGTCAGTTCCTAACTATTTCTGTGATAGGAAAAAAAGCAAATCTGCCCTCAGGAAAATGGAGTGATCCACGCAAACTGTTTTCGTTTCATACCTCTGTCTCATTAATATTCAGAAGAAATGGAGGACATTAAGATGAGTCCAGAAATCAGTTTTATTAAAATAAACTCTCCCTAAAACACTGTGGTAGTAAGTCCAATTTTCCTTGTTTTGCATCACTGGGCAGGTGAGTTACTGAATTTCTAATGATGGGAGTTAATTGAGATGTTTAACAGCGTTCCCCTGGAGCCTGTCACAGCCATTGTCCTGACACGTGTATAAGCGGCACAGTATATGTTTTTACTTTGCCAAATGTTGCACCAGCAATACAGTAATTGCTCTGTGCTCGGGGGCACTGCTGGTTGATGGTCGGCTCCTCTGAGCCACTGGCAGAACAGGAATACTGCAAAGGCTCCTTGGTGCCTGCTGGTTTTAAAGGAAACGGTGCAGGTCTAGCGTGATTGAGAATCGATGCCCTCTGTGCTGTGTTGATCCTAGGAACATGCTTCTTTCTGCACATCTCTTTGTTTATTTATCAAAAAGAATGCTAGTATTCAGTCTTCTCTTGTCATCTTTTCTTGTAAAAAACTTTATCCTGTGTTCAAACTGTTTAAAAAAAAAAAAATTAATTAGAATGATCCTCTTCTGCTGGGAGAGGGTTCATGTATATGTCAAATGGAGGAACATATTCCTTTTAAAGGATTAACTGGAATGGCTTTGTAGCAGAGGCATCAGTATTTATTAAAAAGCAGTTCTAAGGAGCTGCGCTGTGAATGCATTCACTGTAATGCCATTGAGACTGCGTCAGGACAGACACTCGTGGTTATGCTGCAAAATATGACATTCTTAATGGGCTGCTAACCCTGGAGCCTAATTACAACTGCTCAAAGGACAACCCTGTTAAAATGCTTCAGCACTGAGCGAGGTACCCGACAGCTCTGCCAGAAGCGTTTGCCCACTGAGACTCTACCTGCTCCGCCGGTCCTGGGCGTCCCTTTGTCTGCGGCTGCAGAAGTGCCGCCAGGCTGCAGGTACCAGCACCAGCCGGGGCTCGAGGATGCTTTAGCTGTAGCTCGCTGCAGAGACACTCTTCTCATTGGGCATCCGATGCTCCATCTTCAGAGCACAAAATCTTTCGTATGTGTCTGACGGTGGTAGGAAAATACTCCCCTTGTCTTTGTTTTATAGTAGGGTTCCTTTTTACTTAAGAGGTAGCCTATAAAAGAATGTTTATTTTATTGTCTTGAAGGCAGCGTTCTGAATGTGTAAAAATAATAAATACCCTGGTGAAAAAAAAATCTCAGTGTGACTTGGCGAGCTTTTATTTATTACAGAAATTTATAATCCAAATTAAATTTGATAAAAATAACTTTTCTGTAATGTATTTCTCTCTGTTTTTAAAAGCTAGCATAAAGGTGGCAGTGCTGGTTAGCTACATTTTAAACACTGTCAGTGTTTAAAAATTATTTTACTCTAGGGAGCCTGTGAACAATTTAAATCCAAACTGCACATATTTATGCTTTATATACACAATGTAATTAGGAAAGAAGAAAGGGAAAATTTCTTAACCATCTTTATGGATGATCTGAGCCTGAAGATTGGGCTGGTGGTGTCTAACTGACTACACATTATCTACACTTGAATTTTGCCTGACTTTGTACAGATCATTATATATTTCTGAGGGTATTAGGTTTGGGAGAAAAATCTCATTTGAAGCAATTTCCCTTTTTCTGAGGCAGTGAAGCAACTCAAGACAGAAATGGCTTAGAGTTTTCCTATGTCTGTGGGGTCAAAATACTTGTGAGTATCCAGCCGGGTTGGCCAGCCTTAAAGAGAAATAACCCGTCGGCACAGAAGGCAGTGTGTCTCGGATAGGGTTTTGTTGTGAGGTTGTTGAGTGGCATTAGCGGGGTCCCCCTTAGGTGCTGCTTGGCATTGTGTGGGGCGGATGAGGCAGGTTGTAGGAGGTGGAGAATTAGTGACAAGTATTACTGCAGAAATGCATTTAATTCCACTAGATGCTCAGTGTTTGTTTTTGTGATTGACTGCTCCCTGCAATCTGCCTGGTGAAGGATTGTGATCCCTCTGGTAGTGTCATCCAGACGGGTGTCGAGTCAGACACTGAGCACCCCGTACAAGGTACGATACAGCATAGCTTGGCCATAGCCTGTTGTTGTGGCTGATCTATATGGTAAGTAAGTAACACATGGTAGTATAATATCACCTACCTATAGTGAGCGTTGGTAGAAAGGTAAAGGCCAAATTGTGGAGAAAACGTGCTCTTGGTCAGTCTGAGACTGGGGGCTACGTTATACGTATAAAATGGTGAGATCTGCCGTGTTCGTGTGTTCTGATGGGGCACCCTGAGGGGAGCCTGGCTGCCTCGTGGCTTCAGTGGAACTGAGCTGGAAGGGCAGAGAGGGCAAGTGTCTGGTGTGTGTGATTGCAGGGAATGAATGGGAATTTGGCTCTGGGTGGTTCCTGGCATAAATATAGGGTAAGACTTGAAATAATGCTTCTGTATTGTGAATTTTGAAATGCGGGGATGCTGTACGAGTGTCTGTGTTCCAAAATCTCTTCTGTTGCAGAGCTGAGGGTCAGCTCATCTTCACTGTCCAGAAGGGTGCAACGGCTCTTGGTACTGGACTTCCCGCAGCAACAGTCAAATCGAAGCGTTCGATGCTAACTTGAAGTTCTTGAACAGTCTCAGTGAGCTAAAAATGGAGAAAACACAAATTCCTTCTGAATTACAGAGTCTGCAGTGAAGCAGTCATAACTGGCTTGATCGGCTGTACATTCTCCTGATCCTTCTCAGGACAGTTATTCGCAGTCTAGTTTTGCTCACTTGGAGAGCCTAATGAACTGTAAAAGGATGTTTGTCCAATTCATCTTCATTTAAATGCCTTCTCTTGACTTAGATGTCAGTTTTACTTAGGAATGCTTAATTTGATAACCTGAGAATTAGTTCAGCCAATTTCCAAATGAGAATTCCTGTCGCTGTGGTTTTTTGCCTGTTCGCCCTCTAATAATAAGGAAGCCTCTTTTAGAGATACTCAGCTATACACTTCCTTTAAAAAACAACAGCAAAACCCGTCTCTTAGTAAATATGCTCTTACTCCTTTGTAACGTACACTGAAAGGCAGCAAAGCCCTTGGAATGAATACTTGCTGCAGAACTAAGTTCCCTGGGCATGGAAAAGTGAAAAGGCAGCAACAGAAAAATGGCCTGATAAAGAGTTACCTTTATTAACTGAACACCCTCTGCCAGCCAGCAGGAAATATTTTTCATTTGGTGGTCTTCTGAAGTGTAAACCTAAGGAAGGCATCAGTCTGTTTAAACAGAACATTATTATGCCAATTTGTTATTTTACCATCAACCCTCCAGAATGCGACAGGAATCTGTTATTTGAATGAGCCATGATGCTGAGTACGAAGTTAAATTTATCTCAATTAAAGTTACCATTCTCTGTTACAAGAACATCACAAAAATAAACTTTCTCAGTCGATAGAATTTTGTTTTACATTCAGCATGATGGTTGGATTCCAGCTCACCAGGGGCATTGTGCGTGGAGCTTTTTCAGCCTTTCCAGGCCCCACTTCACCCATCAGTAAAATCAGTATTTCTTACTGTTCTCAGTATTTTAAGATAAGATTTTTCTTGGCAAAATACTGTGATGCTTGCGTGGGTTACTCTTTTAAAATGCAGATTATTAATGCGTGTGAGAACAGGTAAGCTTATTAGATGCTACACCATTGGAATAGCATGTCCCTGGTTCCACCTGTAATCCTGTAACGAACCAGAACACTAGTGGAGTGCGGGAGCGGTCAGTCTTCCGTGACTTTACAAGCTGCATTCCAAAACCTCCGTCTGAATGCATTTCATACGCATCCGAAAGCTGTGCAGAGGAGCAACGCCAGAAGCCACCTCTCGGCACTCCTCTTCTGCTGCGGATTTAGGCTGGGTCGGTCCTGCGCCTGGTCCCGGGGTGTTTTGTCAGCGTGGCCTCGGTGCGAGCGTCCTCCCTCCTGGAGCTGGGGAGCTGCTGGTCCTTAGGACGTGCCAGGGGCTTCGTCCAGGTTTCCCAGCAAACAGATGTGAAGCTGCAGAGTTTGTGCACAGGAAGAGTAGAAGTTTCTGAAAGAGGTGCCTTTTTTTTTTCTGGTATTTTCCTGCTCCTAATTAGAAACCACAATTTATCTTAAGAGTTCTTTACAAGACAGAAGGCTCTTACATGTATTCTCTGGGGTTCACCAGAATACGCTGCTCATCCACCTGATAGCTGCTGTCCCCCTGCACCCAGAAGCACACGCCTTTGCCTTCCTCCCGGAGGGTGCTTGCCTCCTCTGCATCAGTATTGCAGGGGAGCGTGCTTGAGCTTCCTCCCCTGCTAGGCAGATGTCTGTTATAATGAAATGTAAAAAAAAAAAAAAAAAAAGGGGAGGGGGGGACTGTAGTGGTAGGGCTTGATTTGACAGGACCTCCTGCTGTTGCAGCTGCCAGTGCCAGCCATGGAATAGATTAATCTGTATTCCAACACGCCGCAGCTGAAGTCAAGATCGATCTAATTAGGGTGTTTTAAACACTGCGTGTATTCTGAAGTCTTCGTGCCTGTCTGGAGAGGGAAAGGCTCCCGAGAGCCCGAGGTGATCCTGGCCTAAGCAGGACTCTGGTGCAGCTGGGGGAGCACCCGCGGTGTGACCTGCCTGGAACCAGGGACGTGGCTGGCACGGGGCACTGCATTGCAGCATCGGCATCGCGGAGGGTAGCGGTACGTGCAGGTGAACCAGCCGATGGGGCAGAAAACAGCGTGATCTGCTAATAAGAAGGAAGCCTCTGTCTTCCCATATCCACAAATTTGTGAGATTTTGGAATGTTTGTATGAAACAAGTTGTTCTTGATGCATGCTAGCTGCCAGCTGATAACTGTTATTTCTTTAAAGGAATCTTTGGTGAGCGTGGCTCGTTTTGGTGTTTGCTTTTCAAAGGAAACATATTTAGTTGTTCTTAGAAATGGGGGCTAGGCAGCAACTTCTGCCTCTGGCCTTGTCTGTTGCCTTCCCTGAAAATGATGCTTTTTGTGCAGGTGATGTGGACTTTGGCTGAGCGTTAGCACGATTATTGACAAGTTCCCAAAATATTTGGAGGCAGGCAGGCTGCCCGAGGCGTCGCCCGAGGGCGATGTGCAGGTTGTGGCCTCCGTCTGCCAGCTGAGATCAAAGCTGGGCAGCTGCAGGTTTTGCTTCCTGAGGACTCAGAGCAGCACCAGCTACTGATCGTTTTCCAAAGAAGATCCGACCCTGAGCAAATATTGTGATTATGGACTTCAAAAATTTTGCACGTGTGAGAGATATATTGGTGCAGTCCGTGGGAAAATGGTGAGATGCCCATGTCCGCAGAAACCTTCACTCCCAGGTTAACACCTCTCACTTCTGATTGCTTGTGTCAGTGCTTTAATTCATTGAATAATGGATTCAGCCACTTATCCCACAGTGCTTCTCTTACCCAAGGTTTGCCCTGATTTTGGCTGGTGTCCTTGCACATGGATGTTGGTGGTTTTTGGGCCAGGAGTTGCATTACAGCATAATTGTGATTTTGGGGGGGAGCATGAAACACACTAGTGCTTTTTTTTCAGGAAGCTGATCAAAAGAAAGGTTTAGATAGTTCAAAAATATTTCTGTAAAATAATTTTTTTGAACGTTTTGACCAGGCAACTAAATATTTCCTGGATTTTCTGAAGTGATATGTTGAAAGAAAAACCTCATTCTTAAAAAACCTGTGTCAGCTCCTTTAGACTTCTCAGTAGTTTTAAAGATTTTATTGATAAAATGGATAAATATCTGCATATGAGCACCAAAGCAAAAATGACGGCTAAAATGCATTTCCTAGTAAAGGAATATTGAAAAAAAGCAATGAAGATATATCATTGGTGAGAATATTACTACTAAAATACTGTGTCAACACTTCTAAACACTTCTAAACACTTCCAGGAAAAGAAGGTTTGGGAAAAAATAGTGTGAAATACAGAATGCTGGCTTCTTTCTAAAACAGCAGAGCATCTGTTGGGATATATGTAAAAAAAAAAAAAAGGTCTTCATTTTGTTGTATTTTTTTTCACATTAAGAAAATAGGATCTTGCAAGGACTTTGGAGGCTTTTACAATATTTTTTAATGTAGGCACTTAATTTGGTGTTGCTTTTTGTGGAATAACTGTTTCTCTGCAGCGAGAGCGTGCACTGACATACCCAGAGCCATCCTTCACCCCCGTGTTATCCTGTCGAAATGACAGAGCAGCCACACGGTGCTGGCCACCCGATAAACCTGTTATCTCCCCTGCTCCTCCTGCCAGCAACTCTCCCAATCTCTTTGGTACATGAAAAATTGACACCACCTCAGGCAGAAATCTGTTTCTAAGGAAGCTACATTTATAAGTAGCTAATGAAATGGGGTGGGTGCGTGCGTGTGCACAGCCTCTTCTGTTTGCTGCCCTTATGTAGTATGCAGATAATGTGTGCTGCAGAGAGGGCAGACACAACTTGGACAAGCAGCCTGTGTGACTTCGCCTTTCCGCGGAAGCGTAAGCTGGCAGTTAGTGCAGAAGCTCCCTGCAAACACGTCGGTGTCGCATGTTCTTTGTACTCTGATGCAATCGATCAAGGCTTCTCGTGGCTCCAGGCTAGGCAGCGCTGTGGAAATGCATGCTAAAATGGTTTGACGGCAATAAGATGATGATCCCTTTCCTCTGCACATTGCATTTTCCTCTCTGGAAATAACAAATCTTGACGCCCCTTCTCTCCCCACCACCGTGGGTGAGGAAATGTTTATGGCCATTATTTGTCATCAGTCTTAATCAGCAAGATTGCAGTGGTGACATCTTGGAGAAGTTACAGTTTTGAATATATTGAGACATCTAAAACATAAGGTCTGTGCTTAATGCAGGCCTGTAGGCAGGAAGCAATACCAAATGATTTGGCAACGGAGAGAAACTCGTGCCTCTCTCGCTTGCTTTGCGCCTTTGTGCTTGGTTTTATTTCCCCCTATTAAAACCATATACTCTTTGATACTGCCAACATAATTTCTGGTGTAGGCATACATTTTACAAATGATTTGCATCTCTGCATCTCCTGTGATACCGGAGAAGTGCGGTGCATGGCCGCTTTGCTTCCCTTTCACAAGAAAAGGAAGGTGGATGCCTTCCCTGGGCTCCTTCCCTCGCCTCGCACTGGCTCCCGGGGGTGAGTTCATTCCTCCCCCCTGGAAACTGTTCATGGGCAAAATGAGAAAGAGCCAGAGCATGAGAGTTGTAACGTGAGAGCTTGACTCGAAAAGTTTCAAACCCAGTATGATTTTATTTAGAGAGAGAGAGAGAGAGAGTATATAAATTGGACATAAAACTGATGAATCCTTCTGAAGAAACAAGGGCACAGAGAAGCGCTTGCTTTTGTACTTCACTGAAGTCTGGTGCAGCCAAATATTAGTGGTTAAAGAAGCATAAGACACCCTACATGAAAAAGCGTGCTTTTGGAGAAGATAATGTTGCTTTCTGTCCCTCAAGGAGCAAAGAGCTCAAGGCCGTGTTCCCAAACGCTGTGTTTTTGAACACCGCTTGAACCTGGTGTGTGCACCGCTTTGTGCACCGCGTTGGTGAGGGATGGCGTACGAGGGGTGTGCCGGGAAGTGTGCTCAGGAGGAGCTTCTGAAAGGTGTGCGAGGACAGAGGCAGCAATGCCACGCGGCCCTTCGGTACCTCCTTTGGCGGTCCCGCACCAAGGGACATCCGTGTTCCTGCAGAAGAAGTCCTCAGAGCTCGGTCCTGCTCCTCAGGAGGAGACCAGCGTTGCTGTGGGTTCGAGGCACTTGGTTCAGTCACCTTGCAGAGTGAAGCTGTGGTTGGACACAGATGTCTCTTGTGTGCGTGCAGCGTTGACTTTTTACTTGGCTCCAAGGTTTGTGCTGTAAAATATGACCCCCAAGTGCAATTGAGAAGACTGTAGAACACATTTATTTGGTCGTTTCTGGTTTGTTGTGGCACATTCATATTCACTCCACGGGATTTTCTGTAAATAAAAGTGGTTTGTTTGAGGATTTTTTTTCCTCTAGCTAATACCAGTTAAGTCTCTGCAGGAGCTGCAGGCGGGCACAGTTACTCCTTTCTCAAGCTCTCCTGTTTCAATAACCGTCCCCTCTTTGGTAACCTAAGGGTCATTTGAGTGACAGTGCCGGCTTCGGCCGGGATTCCTTTTAGCCCCAAGTGAGGAGGCAGCGTGCTGTGCCTTTAGCTGTGATGGAGGGTGCCAGAAAGAGAATGTGTGCTGCTAGGCAGGCGTGCCAGCCTGGGGAGGTAAACTGGAGCAGAATTTGTGCTTTACATAAGGTGCTTTTTTCAGGTCACCGAGGAAAAGCAGGATCAGTGTAGCAGGAGTAGTGCAGCAGAGCCAGAGGAGACCTCGCTAGCTGGGCTGTGATGGGCGAGGAGCTGTCTGTGCTGCCTGCAAACACGGCTTGCTGCTCTCGCCGCTGCTCTGCCTCCTCTCACCGGTGGTGGGAAGGAACCAGGGTTCCGCTTATCAACAGCTACATGCGGGAGTGCTAGTAGTAAATTTAATGGCATGTTACAGAGAAAATAAGCTCCTGTTCCTGATCTCAGCATGCAATTTTCATTTTGTATCTCTAGAACATGTCTGTTCCATCCTGGCCTCCCTTCTGCGAAACCTGAGAGGGCAGCAGAGGACACGGTTACTGAATAAATTCACAGAGAATGACAGTGAGAAGGTGAGTGCTGAACATGTGTCTGCAGTCTCTGGGCTACCAGGCTGGGAGGATACTTGATAACGGCAGGGTGCCTGTGTACGCTTGCTAAGTTACTGACAAGCCGTTGCTCTGCTTGCCTATAGAGACTTGTACTCTCACAGGCCATCGTTCTCTCCTTCATGTTGTTATCTACAACCTGGAGAACTGGAAATGCCTTTAGTGCTTGGCCTCCCACATCACATGTGCTCTTGTTTTCTGGTGCTCTTGCACACGGTAGTAGCGATTCTCAGTCCTGGGTTGTGTCTCTCTGCTGAAGCCTGATGATATAACACGTTACGTGGTATTACATTGTGCTGGCTCTGTGAGACCAGGGCAGTGTGGAAAGGTGCCAGTTTTTCTAGTGAAGCTCTTTTGCAGAGAGTTTAGGAATTGCTATAATACACATTTACTTAACATTCCCCATTCCTCTCCTAGAGTGTGTCACTTTAGTGGTGTTTACTCTGAGAAATTCTTTCCAAAATATTTACGTGGTGATGGATAGATCAAATAGCTGCGAAACAGAAACAGCAGCTTTTGCAAACCAGTAATCCCAAGGGATTTGTGAATTCCGCCACTGGGGAAATACTGGTTCCTTAGTATTCCTCATTAGTGTGTTTTAAAGGTGTTTTTCATAACCTGTTCTACGAATCGCAGAAAATTTCCCATTACTGGATAGGCTTTCAGTTGCCTAATACAGTTCAGAGGAGAGCAGGAGAGCCGTAACATGTCTGATACATTTAAAATAATCTTGGCTGCATACAGCATAGACAGAAAGGTCTGTTGAAGAAACCAGGAGAACTGGAGAACCACAGCACAGGAGAGCGAGTGAGCTAGGGACACGTGTCTATTTGCTGCCTTTGAGCTGGAGCTGACGAGACCATATTGTGATACGGGATTACATTCAAATGCCTGCAGACTCGGTGTGTTCATCTGACCAACGCTTGTACCATCCTTCTGTAACGTATTCCTTCCTGTGAGTGATGAAATTGCCTGTTACTTTGTGAAGACTGCAGCTGGGAGGAAAACAACAGAGCATGAAGGATTCAGGATGATTGCATTGTTCTTTTTTTCTTGCTTAGGTCTCTCTCTTCTGCCCTTGCAGGTTGATAGGCTGATGGAACTGTATTTTAAGTACCTGGATGCAATGCAGGCAGCTGATAAGAAGATTGATGGAGAGAAACATGTATGTATTGCTTAAGTTTTGCCAGCCCATGTCTATAATACCTCTGCACAGGCGTGTCGTCTGCACTGAGCTTCTGGCTCAGCCAGGTCACTCTTCTGAGCCGTGCCCTCATACCTGTGCTGTTACCTCTTAATTCTTGTTGCCCCGCTCTCCAGCTTCCAGTTAACCTCAGATAAAGTGGGCTCAGAACTTCTCTACAGCAAGTGCTTCTGGCCTTTTCTTAGAGTGAATTTTACTGGGCAGGCCTAAGCCTGTGCTTCAGTTTGCCTTCACTTTTACTTGGCTGCAATCTTGCTTGGTTTGGCAGATGGAGAGTAAGTGAAATGCAGAGAGACAATTACATGATAATGTGCAAGGCCTCCTACCCTGGTCTTTAGAGTTCTGATCAGCTGCGAGAAAGCGTCTATTTTGATTAGTTAGATGAGGCTGCAGCCAAAGGCTGGTGTGCTCTCTGCACACCAGCAGTGAATCGTTTTGAATGACATGAGCCTTGGTACCACACAGTACTTTCTTGGAACTGAAGCTGGAACAGACTTTTTGAAAGAGAGCGAGCTGTTGGAGTCAGGAGGCAGCTTGCAGAGCTGTTAGCGAGCTTGGCCAGCTTCCCACAAGATTATCTGTATCAGCACTGAAGAGGGTGTGAGATTGATTAGCACTGACGGAGAGTAATCACTGCAGCCGCCATCCCCGCACGCGGGCGAGCTCAGCGTGCCACGGGCTGCAGCCCCCCGCCAGGCTCCGACAAACAGCTGTCTGCCCATGGCCAAGGCCGCTTCTCTGGGCACTGGCAAACATTCCGAGGGCATCGGAGCTCAGCAGCGCTGCTGCTGCTCAAAAAGGCACGGGGGTGAGTGATGAATGGAGTTGCTTTTGCTGCCAGCATTCAGGCTCCGTATGGACAGCTGCAGCTTCACAATTGAATGGTGGCCTGAAGAAAAACAGCCTTTACCCTTTCCTGCTATCCCTCCGCACTCCATTCATCCTCCTCGGAACAGAGCAAGAAATTATTTATTCTTTACATTTCAGTGTTGGTGTGTGGGTTTTAGAACTCAAAAACCAGAATGGATTTTTCTGGCTGAAGTCTGGCGGTGCATGGGCAGCTGCTATACAGAGCCCTTAAGTGCAACGTGCAGAGGTAGCGTGTGTGCCCTGTATCCAAAAAGGTCCTGAAGCAGTCTGCAAATGTTAACGCCTGTAGCAAGCAGCCAGCACACAGCAGGGGTGAAGGGAATTTGAGTGTGAAGAAGTTTGTGTAGAAGCTCTGTAATTAATAATATTAACCCATTCATGTCTGCTGATGCACAAGAGAAGAGAAACCAAAGAACCTCAGGTTTTCCTCCTGTATCCAGAAGGCCACTGTGCTTTTGCCCCAGGGCTTTGTAGGCTGGAATGGCTAGAATAAATGGATCTCAATTCTTCACTCCTATTAGAGCTAATAATAGGATTTGGCGGAAACATCTCATGTGTGCAATATACTGGGCACAACGTGTATGAAATACAATGTTGAGGTTCATTCCTAGCTTGGAACACTCCTGGAATTACTGTTTGCTTTGTTTTGTAGCATCCTCAAATGGTCAGTGGGACGTGGTCTCCTGAGATCTGAAGTGGCTCAAGCGTTTTCCCCATGCAGAAGTAGGCAAAAGCCATCATTCTGTCTGTCAAATCGCAGCATTGTCTGGCTGTGACAGGATTTATGGAGCACTCTGATGTTTCTAGTTGTGGCACATGAATCATTGAAGTGGATGGTATGAACACTTGGTCCCTTAGAAACTGTGCTATGTCACTTGGGGGCTTTTGACCTTCCTCTTGCAGCAGAGGACATAGTGCCCCAAAAATCTGGTGTACAGATCCTCACCTTTCTCCCTGCCCCAAAGAAAAATGATACCTGATGAGATTTTACAGGTTCAGCCTATACTGATGAGAGTGACATCCAAGTCTGGTGGACAGAGTGTCCTGGTGTAAGTCTTGCATTACAAGAAGTGAAAACCTGATTATACAAGGAATGACTGAGTGTATCATACCAGATGTTTTCTCTTTAGTAGTGCAGCTGGCATAAGAAGCTCCTGCTCTTGCAGTTCTCTTCCTTCTTCTTTCTTTTAGCTTGGCTTATTTGAGTGACCTGGTTTACAGCCCAGCTCTTCAGCCTGTGGCAGTGAAGGTGTGGGAATAGTTGAGGGTCGAAGGGAGGGGAGGAATTTCTGAAGCCAGCTGTTTCTGAGGAGGAACAGTTGTCATAAAACTGCACCCTTAATCTGGACAATGAAACAGGATGAGGTCCACTGAGTCCCTTCTCTGTGTTACCCACTTGTTTGCTTCTGTGGAATCTATTCAGAAGTGATCAGAGGTGATAACTTAGTGATTACCCTAATTGCTACGTGAAACCCGGGAGCAAAGTCCAGGCGAGCATTTGTCTCCAACACCTGATGCCTGTCTTGGCACTTTTCTCAGAGCTTTTAGTTAATGAAACCGAGAAGATACCGTGTCCCCTCTCAAACTCTTTAATTCTTTCTGTAGGAAATGGTGCAAAATCCTATGGCTTTTAACTCCCTCTAAAAAGAGGTATAATTACAGGCAGCAGCAATAGCCTTAGTGATCTCTAAAGATGGCAGGAAAAGACAGGAGATGGTTTAATATTTTTATAGTTCCACAGAAAATTGTACTCAGCAGGTTTATTCGATAAAATATTCTCACCAGACACTTTGCACTATAATGACTTACAAATTACATGCTAATTGTGCTACAGTTAAGTCATTCCATCCTTGAAAGGGAGAGGTGGAACTCCTAGCATGAGAGCAATGTCCAGACTGGGATAACTGAAATAGGAATTTGTATTAGCCCAACATTTCAGTTCGGTTTAGAAAGACCCAATACTGGGGGCAGGACGTAGCGTCCTGGCAGGGGCTGTGTTAGTGCAAGTGAAAGGAACACAGCCGTGTTCACGGGAGGGCGTGCGCGCTCTGGAGTCTGGCTGAATTCGCGCTGTCTGCACTGCGAGCTTTTCCAGCAAACGGCCAGCAAGCTGAGGTAAGCTTTGAACTTTCTTGCTGAGACCGGTGGGTCTTTTTAGATGACTGCCCTAACGTGGTTCCCGTTTCTTGCTGCTGAAGTTGAGCTCACGCTTTTGCAGGAGCTGCTGCTCTGTTTCTCCTGACTCGGAAGCGGTGGTATGCTTTGTAGCAATCGCAGTGAGCTTTTCGTCTCTTGCAGACTGGTGGCTCAATTTACAGAAATTCAAGCGTCTTTCTGCTTGTAAGGCAGAAATGAAGAAAGTCCTTCCCACGGCAGAGGGCTCTGATGGTTTCTTGTGTGGTTCTGAGGGCTTCTTGGTCACTTTGGTGTGACCTGGATGCCTGCCTGCTCTCCTGGCTGCAGTGGAGTCCATGACCTGACTAGGGCTCAGTCCTAACTGTTCTGTGTTTCAAGGAAGACGATGGTCAGCCTGCTGAAGAGACCATGTGGTCTGCAGCCTCTGCGTGTGAAAGCGGCTCCTGGGGAAATCGTCGTCAGAGCTCTGAGCTGAAAGCAGATGGCCCTGGGCACTCTTGCTATGATGGTCTGACTTCACCCGAGGCTTCTGCTTGCTCCTCTCCTGTTGCAAGTGTCGGTCCCTGTCTCCCGCGAGTCCTTTTTGACAAAGGGCTTAGCGATGACCTTGAGTTCAGCTATCTGCCTGTGGTCTGAAAGCACCTCCTGAGCATGGCTTGCGTCACTTGCCCCTCCCCAGTAATACAGACAGAAGGTAGTAAGGGGAGAGAATCTGTACTTGGTGTAGGAGACGAGTTATGGTAGTTGTTTTTGTGCACGGCCATTTGGAGCCTTCTCATCTCTGATGACCTGGAGTGGCCTCGCTCTCCCACCCGGTGAGGAAGTAAAACCAGGATCCTGGCGGTGTTCTTCGTTCTCGATTAGCACCCATCCCTTCTGCTCTGCCCAGCCTTGCTGTGCGTGCTGGGAAGGTGAATGGTAGGTAAGGAAGGAGGAGGGTGCGGAGAATCTTTTGGCCCCTACTCTAGTGACTGCGTGAAGCAGATGTGATCTTTTGTATAGCATTGGCAGATCCATTGTGTCTTTAGGCTTCGAGTCTCTACTTGACACCTCGAGGTCTGTCAGTCCTGCCTCATTAGTGTGAGAGAAGCTCATTTTAGCTTCACAGAAGCCCATCTTATTGCTGTCTTCTCCCATCAGCAAGGGGCATCTCAGTACATATTGTTGGCAGATTAGAAATGGCATCTGAGTGCTCATTTGGAGGTTAGCGACTTGACAGCTTTGAAAGAGAGACACAGTGGAAAGGTGGCTATTTGGTACTGTACTGGGAGGCAGATTAGCATTTAAAGGGTGGTTGTCGTTTTTAAAAAAAAAAAAAAAAGACTGTGAAAAGGCACCTTAAAACTGTACTTGTCCTCTAATTCGCATCTGCTTAATTTACTGGCACAAAATAATCTTGCTTCTCTGTCGAGAGGGGCTGTTATAACTGCTGCCTTCTCTGTGTAATCAAGACAGCAGTTGCCTGGATTCGGCTCCTGTGATCGGCGTGCTTGGATCAGAATACAGAACAGACACAGTCTTTGTTTCCTGCTCTGGAGATTCAAAATCCTGGCCTGTTGATGTTTTTCTGTTCAGGAATTTAGCACTGTTGAGTAGCCAGTAAGCCTGTGGGCAGTGAGGAAGGTAAGCAGTAGTTCGGGAGTTGTTGTCTTTCTGGAATGGGTTTTTTTGATATTTCAGTCAATGGCTTCCGATCTCTTGCTAGCCAGACTCAACATTGTTTAGCTTTAGAGACCAGATTTGGTCAGATTCAAGCAATTTGGCATGGGTGTAGGGCGAGGAAAGTCACTCCTTGCACAAAATTGGGTTTTTCTTTTTACTGGCAAGAGCTTGCATGCAAGTTTTGCCCAGTCATGCCTGTACCCATGATTTTGAGAACCTGGAGTAAATTATGGTTGTGCAGATGCTGGAGTCTACAGGATCTGATGCTAAAGCATCCTGGAGTGTAGCCAAAACAGTTGACCTTATGGCATTGGTAACTAGGCATTGTTTTTTAAACTTAACTTGTTCTTTCACTGGCAAACTAGATTTCTAGGAGGAAAGGAAAAGTATTTCATTACCTGTGCTTTCCTCTCTCACTTTCAGGAGGCAGTGGTAAACAGCTGTACTTCTAAGTCACTTAATCAGGGTTCTGTATGGTGAGCATCCGTTGCACTCTCTCCAGTGGGAAGTGCACAGGGTTAATTTTCCTTCTTGTGCCTAAAAGACTCTACCTACAATTAGATGCAAGGACTTGGCTTGACAAACCAGGAAAATTTGGTAGCCTAAATCAGCTTTGGTGCTGGTGACATTGCATGTGTTTGCCTGGAATATGTGCACCCCGAGGAAGCATTTCTTGTTGAGCATTACAGGTACAGTGCTCTCGCTGGTGATGGCTCTAATGAGAAAATATTGCTCCGCTGGTGTGTGCCCACCTGCCAGCCGGCTGCATAATAAATCACACAGGCTGCGGCGAGCTAGCAGGGTGTGACAAGCCGCTTCCTTTATTTAAGAACAAAACCAAAAAAACAAACCCCAAAATGCAAAAGGTCACACATGACATCAGTTATTTTGGCCTGTCAGTCTCCATGAAAATGGATGGCAGGTTCAGCCGGTGGACGTGGCCGGCCTTTCTCGGGAGCAAACTGCTCTGAGCATATTGCCAGGCTGCTTTTGCCGGTGTTTTGAAGAAGGTGCCCTGTCTGAACAAGACGAATGGAATGGCCTCTTGCGTTCTGCCTTCGGCCTCCGTTTGGGCAGGTCTTGCTAGTGAAACACCGTGTGTGCAGAGGAAGAACGAACTGTCGGCATTCCCGCCGAAGCCAGTGGTCTTCTGCTAACGGACCCCGGCTGGGGCCAAGCCCCGTCCGTATCCCTAACGCACGAAGCTGGAAGGGCAAGGCTGGGCATGGTAAAGCTGTACTTGTGCGGAATTTTTGGACCTGTTTTCTCATTCATCAGTCGGTAATGAAGTTGGAATCCTGATAGGTCCTTGAGTCTGCTGGAGTCATGTTCTGCACTGCTTAACAGCACCCTCAAATGGCCAGTAAAAGAGCAGGGGTTTTGTTCCATTTTGACAAAGAACTTAGAAATAATAGATACACTGGTTTGTTCCATATTCACAGTCTCTAATCGCTCAATTTAGAAATGTAATTTGTGTGTTTACATTAAAATCTTAATTTGCAGATGGACACACTTCGCAACCAGCAAAGGCAAAACCTCGTTCAAAACTGAAAGAAATGTTTTGTGAATTGAAATGAATTGTTAAAAGTCCTACTTCTTTGGGGAGAAATGTATGGATGTTAATGTTTTGGGGAACAAAGCGTTTCTTAAGAAACTGCAAATATCACCAACATTTTGCCACTGCTAACGGGAAGTACTTTGAGAGGCAGTCATCACACCTTTTCTTTGTGCTGCCTTACAGGACATGGTGCGTCGGGGAGAGATAATAGACGATGACATGGAAGACGAATTCTATCTCCGTCGCCTGGATGCCGGTCTCTTTGTTCTACAGCTCATTTGTTACATCATGGCAGAAATCTGTAACGCCAATGTTCCCCAGGTAAAGCTGTATACAAGGCTGGCAGATCATCTGTGTTTCCATCCGTGATACAAACAAGACTCTAAATCCTTGCAAATACTGCCTCATTGAATAATCTTCTCTTTAATTCCTTTTCTGGGAGGAAACCTCCTGCTTATTGCACTTGTGTCCATACAGCTTCATCAAGTTATAGCAGTTAGGAGGGCATTAGTGGGTACAGAAGCTGGTCATTGTCACTGAATTCATACAATCTGCCGTGAGCGAGGTCATGGTTTGAAATGGAGAGGCCCTGTGTATGCCACTGCTGAGAGAGTAGTGGAAGGGGACATTATCTCAGAAGGTCTCAAAAAGGCACAGACTACAGCAGCTGACTTCTCTTGGTCTGTCCAAAATACTGCATCTCTGCTGGTGTCAATACGTGGGGGGTTGTGAGTGTGTTATGTGGTTACTTGTACCTGTGCCACGTGCCTTCCTGGATGTTTCTGAGTAGGTGCTCTGGGACTGTGGACTAGCAAGGCTGAGCTGGGTTTTGTGGTGCTCAGGGCTTCTGCTCTTCCCTCAAAGTGGGAAAAAGTGGGGTTGTACATGGTTTTGTGTTGTATTGAAGATTACTTTCTTCTCTTTCCTATCCCCCATCAGATTCGTCAGAGAGTCCATCAGATTCTGAACATGAGAGGCAGCTCCATTAAAATTGTTCGACACATCCTAAAGGGTGAGTTGAGATATTCCTATGCAAGTGTCTCACCTCTACCAGGGGCAGCTTGGTCATCGCTTTGTAGGATGAGCCTTTGCATGTAATCCTCCTTGACTTCATGAGCATCTTCAGGCTGCAGTTGACTAGTGTTCTGAGATCTGGGCAGGGCTGGAATCACCCTGATAAGAGGCATGCTTTACCTCGGAGTTGGTACACTTGCTGTTGTCTGCTGTCATGGAACAGCACATCACTTCATGCTGCCATCAGCTACAGACTGGCTGGAACTCGCCGCTGACATTAACGCCAGAGTAAATATTTAAGGGAAGTGTATATGCATGCTAGAGGGAAGAATAGTAGAGTCTCATCTGTCATTAACATGGCCCTGCACTTTACCATCTGCACCATATTAGTATCCGTGGTGTATTTGTCTTGTGCTTAGTGTCAGATTAATATGGATTATAGCATTAAAGTATCCTCCGTAGCTTTAAAATGTAGCTGTTGTGATTTGCAATCCCAGTTTTAAAGTACTGCTTGTTATTTTTAATGCTTATGTTGAATTAGAGCAATGCTTATTTGAGCTGTGGCTCTCATCTGTAGCCTGCTGTCCTTCAGCAGAAGCAGCCAGTTGAACTGGGGAAGAGGAGGACAGGACTCGGAGTCTCCCCCCAGCCGCCTCCGAGCTGCGGGGCTCAGCTAGAGCAGCGGGTAACCTGCTGCCCACAGGAGACGCCGCCTCGTTTCGCAGAGGGTTTTGCAGGACCTGTCTGCTCCTGAGGGGCTGTGGTGTTTTCGGTGCGGGGCGAGGAGTCTCTCTCTCTTCTGGAGAGAAAGGAAGGTTGGCAGCATCTCCGGGGGTACTGGGCTGTGAGCTGTGTTGTTTCGATGTCTCTGCTTTCTTTGGGAATAACAGTGATGTTCTCCTGGCGTTTTCTTCCCGCCCTCGATGCTGGCAGGTACAGGCAGCTTTTTTCTTGTGGATCCTGTCGGTTTTCTCCCTTCCCATATGCAGGAAAGAAGGGGATCAGAAGGATGGCTGGTATGACGAAATTAAGAGTGATTTTCTGGCAGCGTGAGATTACCTGCAGCTATAGGCAATCTCTTTGGCCCTTGTCCTTTGCCAGCAAGTGCATGTTAATGCCTGCTGATAAACAGAGGGGACTGGATAAGATGTCTTTTCTGCTTGTAATTATGATACTTGACAATTCCTGCCTCCAAACTGTCCATTTCCAGCTTAGAGCACGGCACACGTCTGCTTTCAGATTCCCGCGCTTGACCTGGGCCACGGGTGCCCAAGGGATTTGTCTGCACACCTCGCTCTATTTACACATCTCACGTTCGTGTCTTTGGTTTGTTGATTTACATACTAAGCTGAATTGGAGGGCAGCTGCATTAAAATTTCATCTGATTCTTTCTTTCACAAACAGTGACTTGCATTGTGAAACTTTTTCAGTGGTTTTGTCATGTCTTGCAAGCTGTGGATTGTACAGCAGGTTCAGTACTCTCAGCAGTAACGCGTTCTCTGCCTGAAGAGGCCACATGTGGCTTGTTAATAATACAGGTGATGGATACAGTATTTGGGGCTCTGTCTTCAGCTCTCCCCAACTCTTGTGCTTGCCAGTTTTAGAGACTTTTGCCATCACAATTGTCAATGACCTTAGAAATAAATTTGTTGGTGGGCCCTTGTGAAATACTGCAGTGGGGCCCAGAAGATTCCTGACGGGTAGGAGCGGCACTGAGCTTATCTGCAGTCTGTGCTGGTGAAATTTAACTTTCTCAGTAGTTACGTACCTACGTCCAAATATGTTGTCAGTGTAGATTCACCAACTTTTAACAGAAGTGACACCACGGACAAGTACCTGCCTCTCCCGAGGAGTCGGTTCGTTGAACACAGCTTGCCTGTTGGAGTAGTTTGGTTGTAGCCCCTGGAAGCCTGCCTCCCGGGGGGCTGGGGGGCCAGCGGGCGATCTCCCACATTTAATTGATGTCTGAACTGTAGGACTCTCTTATCCCGAATGGCTGAGAGGTCGGGAGCCTTGAGCCTTGGCTGAAATGTTTCCAGGCCACTTTCCAACTTGCTCTCAGGACAGATGAGGGCTGGTTTATTTTTACTTTTCGTTCAGTGTTTTGCTCTTGTTCAGTTTTTATTTTCTATTTTTGCATACTAATTAGGTGCTCGGTTTTTAGTTTGATTTTTATGGCCTACATATTCTCCATGTTTCTCTGGCAACCTGACAGCTGATGGATCCCTTGGGGTTGCTCAGAATTACTTATGATGCAAGTGAGGAAGCAAGACTGTTTTCTTATGGTAGGGCTTTCAAGGGGGAGGAGTGGGCAGGGAATAACTGAACGCTCATTAAATGCATTTCTGCAGGCTGACCAGTCCTCCCACAGTTCCCTTTTCTGGGAGATCAGGCATTACTTGCAACGGGACAGTTAGTTTATCCTTTGGAAGAAAACGACTGAATGGTGCGTGCCTTGGCTGGGGGGATGTTTTTGGGATGGAGACTGGTCTTCATGACAGCAAGTGGTGTCTGTATCTTGGGGCAATTCTTGGTCTCCATCTCTGTCATTGGGAATGGAGTGAAGCACAGACCTCTCTAAATGGCGATACCCGGCCCTGGAACAGGAAAGCATGCCATTCCCTACCGCTCTCAGAGGAACTGGGGTGCGGAGGTCCCTCCCCAGAGGTGCTGACAGGCGACGGATGCCTGGTTAGGCATCTGGTTTCGGTGAAGGTAGTGGGCACATCAGGGAGCCGGGAAGGTGGAATGCCTATTGAATGTAACGAACCCAACCTGTTAGCATGGGTCATCAAAAAGAAAAGGTAGGTATGTTAGGAGGACTGTGCTAAATTTGGCCTGTGGTCCCTCAGTATGTGCAGGCTTTATAGCTTCCAATATCCATTACAAGCTTCAATATTTCCCTATTGATTTTTACTGTTCTGTAACCATCGTATTTTGTCTAATGAAGCAGAAACCAATCTTAGGTCCTTTCCCTTTGTGTAGCTACAGCAATGTGTAAGCTCTGTTTAACTGTTGGCAGGGGGAGCTTACGTTTGATTTTTTTTTTTGCTGTCTCACTGAAGTGGTGGAATTTTAAATAAAAAAGTAAATACATAAAACCTTGGTGGGAGATAGTTTTGGTTTTTTTTTTTTTTAAAGCCTGGTTCTGGGGGTATCATCTGATCTCTTCAAATTAGCATTAGCAACTGTTGGTAACCCAGTAAACAGTCTGCATTGGGAGTCACTGGGATTTTAGTCTTACGAAGCCTAAATATTTAGAAGGAAAAATACTGAGCTTTTGGACAAGATTAGAGGAATTTGTGGCTTGCTTTTGTCTGAGCGATCTCACTGGGGCAATAGAAGGGCTGTGTCATTAGTGGCACTCGGCAGTTTCCCTGCTTGAGTTGTATGTTCAAGTACTCGAGCAGTCCTTAAAGCTAAAACCGGAGCTGGGCCACGAGCCCGCTGCCTGCGGTGCGGACGCTTCGAGCGCAGAGCTCTGCCTGCAGCCGGGGCCCACCCGGGCTGCCCCAGCGCTGTGCCAGGCTCAGGGACCACGTCCGTCCCTCACGTGGGTATCCTGAGCTGTCGAGAGGTAGCGGCAGGCAGGGAAGCGTTGCCCTTGGGCTGCAATAAACACAGGCAATTGCACTTGCTGCATCTGTTTCAGAGGCACTTACTCTGACAAAGCACGGAAAGGGCTCGCTGGGGACAGAGCCTGCTCCTCGGCGAGCTCCCCACGGGGGCACGGCTGCTGACAGCTCTGGTACTGCCCGAAGCAGACAGGAGAACCTGAGCTAAACGCTGGCCTTACCTGGCACCTTCTCCTGGGAAGGTAACCCCGTCTCTGCCGCAGTGGGGTTTATCTCCTGCCAGGAGCGGGTGGCAGGTTTTGATCCCCAGGCGCCGTGGTGCAGCCCTTTGCTAAAGCGTGCAAACCGCAGCAGAGCTGACGCCGGGCTGCTGGGGCCTTGCCCTTGTGCAATTAGCCAGTCCATAGGTAGCTACAACGAATCTATTAGCTTGCTGCTGTCTTCGTTAAGTGCGATGGAGAGTTTCTCCTCCATCTGAGGGAAGAGTGCCCTGTGCTGGTCCCCCTTCCCCAGGACAGCGAGGAGGTCAGGTTCACTGGCAGCAAACCTCAGCGTTACCTGCCTGCTCTTGTTACAGGTACTGTAGCAGTTTATAAATATTAAAAGGATTTCTCCCAGAGGCCCTGGCAAAGAACTCTGCTTCTTGTACGTGGAGAGAGAGTGCGCACAGGAGGAAAGACTCCCACATCAGCTAACTTCTCCCTGTCCTCACTCTTTTCAGTGCTCTTATAATAAAGGCTTTGATGGAGCTCAGAAGCATGTAGCAGTGCTGAACGTATAAATATTAAAGCAAACTTTCTACAGCAACTTACCATTCAGATGCTGAATACAAGCTGTTCTGTTTGTTTAGGAAGAAGGGAAAGAATGCAAGAAGGTGGAGGCTGGAAAACACTGTCTAACCAGGCAGTCTGCTCCTGATTTACTAAGATTTGTTCAGCTCCTTGCTTTCGCAGCTCAAAACCTGCTTTTCA